>NW_027078009.1:300000-388000 GCF_963930625.1 Muntiacus reevesi
ATGTGAGGCCTCCTGTCGAGATGAGATGGGGAACTAGGGCTTTCTCTAGGGTCTCCACAGGGGATTCAGACATCCTTTCATCTGGTGAGATGAAAGACGAGCCTGCATTAAAGCCACTGCAGAGAAATCGGGCCTTCTTTTGAGTCAGGGCATCTCGGGGCCCATTCCACTTCAGGCAGCAAACTCAGGGTCCAACTTACATACCTATTGCTGAGAGAAGCCTCCTCTAGAGGTGCTTGTGGAAAGTTGGCCTACCTCTTGAGTTGAAGCCAGGAAATCAACTCTAATCTCGAGACGATTTGGGGTACATGGCGCTTTCCTCGAGTTGCTGTGTTACGCTTGGTGTTCCTCTAGACTTATGACAGTGTTCTCGGGGATTCCCTGGAGTTGCCTAAAGGAAGTCAAGCGCCTTGTCGAGTTTGATGGGGAAAGTGGGATGGCTCTGGAGCCAATGAAGGGGAATCGGGCCTCATCTCGAGTTGAAATGAGTGAATCACGTGTGAATCACGTGTGCATCAAGTGTGAATCACGTGTCCATCATGTGTGTGTCACGTGTGTGTCACGTGTGCATCACGTGTGCATCACGTGTGTGTGACATGTCCATCACGTGTGAGTCACGTGTTCATCAGGTGTGTGTCACGTGTCCATGACGGGTGAATCACGTGTTCATCACATGTGTGTCAATAGTGTGTCACGTGTGCATCACGTGTGTGCACGTGGGAATCACGTGTGCGTCACGGGTGCGTCATGTGTGCATCACGTGTCCATCAGGTGTCCGTCACTGGTGCATCACGTGTTCATCACGTGTGCGTTACGTGTGCGTCACGAGTTCATCATGTGTGCGACATGTGTTCATCACGTGTGCATCACGTGTGCATCAAGTTTGTGTCATGTTTGAATCACGTGTTCGTCACGTGTGTGTCACGTGTTCATCACGTGTCCATCATGTGTACATCACGTGTGAGTTACATGTGCGTCTCGTGTGCATCATATGTTCGTCATGTGTTCGTCACGTGTTCGTCACGTGTGTGTCACGTCTGCATCACATATTCATCACATATGTGTTACGTGTGCATCACATGTGCATCACATGTGCGACACGTGTGCGTCACGTGTTCGTCACGTGCGCATCACGTGTGCATCAAGTTTGCGTCATGTGTGAATCATGTGTTCATCACGTGTGTGTCACGTGTTGATCACGTGTCCATCATGTGTGCATCACATGTGCGTCACGTGTGCATCTCGTGTGCATCACGTGTTCGTCACGTGTGCGTCACGTGTGTGTCATGTGTGCATCACGTATTCATCACATATGGGTTATGTGTGCATCACGTGTTCATGACTTGTTCATCACATGTGCCTCACGTGTTGTTCACTTGTTCACAACGTCTGTGTGACGTGTGCATCATGTTTTCATCACGTGTGCATCATGTGTTCATCATGTGTGAGGCACGTGTTCATCACATGTGAGTCACGTGTTCTTCACGTGTGAATCATATGTCCATCACATGTGCATCACTTGTGCAACACGTGTTCGTCACGTGTGCGCCACGTGTGCGTCACCTGTGAATCACTTGTTCATCACGTATTCATCACGTGTTTGTTATGTGTGCATCACGTGTTCATCACATGTGTATCACGTGTGAATCACGTGTGCATGACCTGTTCATTACATGTGCATCACGTGTGAATCACGTGTTCATCACGTGTGCCTCACTTGTGCACCACATGTTCATCACATGAGCATCACGTGTGCATCACGTGTTCATCACGTGGGCATCACGTGTGCACCTCATGTGCACCTTGTGTGCATCACGTGTGAATCAGGAAAAGAACTGAATGGGATAGACTAGAGATCTCTTCAAGAAAATTAGAGATACCAAGGGAACACTTCTTGCAAAACTGGGTTTGATAAAAGATAGAAATGCTATGGACCTAGCAGAAGCATAAGCTATTAAGAAGATGTGGCAAGAATACACAGAAGTACTGTAGAAAATATCTTCATGACCCAGATAATCACAACGGTGTGATCACTCACCTAGAGCGAGACATCCTGGAGTGTGAAGTCAAGTGGCAATTAGAAAGCATCGTAAGAACAAAGCTAGTGGAGTTGATGGAATTCCAGTTGAAGTATTTCAAATACTGAAAGATGATGCTGTGAAAGTGCTGCACTCATAATGCCTGCAAATTTGGAAATCTCAGCAGTGGCCACAGGACTGGAAAAGGTCAGTTTTCATTCCAAATAGAAAGAAAGGTAATCCCAAAGAATGCTCAAAATACCACACAATTATGCTCATCTCACACGCTAGTAAAGTAATGCTCAAAATTCTCCAAGCCAGGCTTCAGCAATACGTGAACTGTGAACTTCCAGATGTTCAAGCTGGCTTTAGAAAAGGCAGAGGAACCAGAGATCAAACTGCCAACATCTGCTGGATCATTGAAAAAGCAAGAGAGTCCCAGAAAAAAAAATCTATTTCTGATTTATTGACTACACCAAAGCCTTTGACTGTGTGGATCACAATTAACTGTGGAAAATTCTGAAAGAGATGGGACTACCAGACCACCTGACCTGCCTCTTGAGAAACCTGTATGCAGGTCAGGAAGCAACAGTTAGAACTGGACATGGAACAACAGACTGGTTCCAAATAGGAAAAGGAGTACGTCAAGACTGTACGTTGTCACCCTGCTTATTTAACTTATATGCCGAGTACATCATGAGAAATGCTGGGCTGGAAGAAGCACAAGCTGGAATTAAGAGTGCCAAGAGAAATATCAATAATCTCAGACATGCAGATGACACCACCCTTATGGCAGAAAGTGAAGAAGAACTAAAAAGCCTCTTGATGAAAGTGAAAGAGGAGAGTGAAAAAGTTGGCTTACAGCTCAACATTCAGAAAACTAAGATCATGGCAACAGGTCCCATCACTCCATGGGAAATCGATGGGGAAACAGTGGAAGCAGTGTAAGATTTTATCTTTTTGGGCTCCAAAATCACTGCAGATGGTGATTGCAGCCATGAAATTAAAAGAAAATTACTCCTTGGAAGGAAAGTTATGACCAACCTAGATAGCATAATAAAAAGCAGAGACACTACTTTGCCAACAAAGGTCCCTCTGTTCAAGGCTATGGTTTTTCCAGTGGTCATGTACAGATGTGAGAATTGGACTGTGAAGAAAGTTGAGCACCGAAGAGTTTATGCTTTTGAACTGTGGTGTTGGAGAGGACTCTTGAGAGTTCCTTGAACTGCAAGGGCATCCAACTAGTACATCCTAAAGGAGATCAGTCCAGGGTGTTCATTGGAACGACTGATTCTGAAGCTGAAACTCCCATAATTTGGCCACCTGGTGCGAAGAGCTGACTCATTGGAAAATACCCTGATGCTGTAAGGGATTGGGGACAGGAGGAAAAGGGGATGACAGAGGATGAGATGGCTGCATGGCATCACCGACTCGATGTACATGAGTTCGAGAAATCTCCGGGAGTTGGTGACTGACAGGGAGGCTTGGCGTGCTGTGATTCATGGGGTCCCAAAGAGTCAGACATGACTGAGCGACTGAACGGAACTGAACTGATATGAATAACTAATTAAAAGTAAAGTAAAGTTGCTCAGTCATGTCCAACTCTTTGTGGCCCCATGGACTGTAGCCTACCAGGCTCCTCTGTCCATGGGGTTTTCCAGGCAAATGTACTGGAGTGGGTGGCCATTTCCTTCTCCAGGAGATCTTCCTGACCCAGGGATCTAACCTGGGTCTCCAGCATTGCAGACAGATGCTTTACCATTTGAGCCATATAATTCCATTGCTAACACGTGCAAGGGGCTACTCTTTCTGCCCTCTTCTGATGCCTATGTCAGAAGATTTCTCTATCTCCTTTATACTTTAATACAACTTTATTACACAAAAGCTCTAAGCAATCAAGCCTCGTCTCTGGACCTGAATTGAATTCATCTCCTCTGGAGGCCAAGAATTCCAGTGTCTTTGCGTGGTTCAGCAATACCTTTCAAGATCATCCTGGAGATTCTGGCCATGTACCTCAGGAACATGGTCAGATAGGAGGTCACCCTTGAGACTGTGGGCTTTTGACCCAGGTGCAGGGTGTTGGAGTGGCGGGAATCCTGGATAATTTGCACATGTGACCCCAGGTAAAGGGTCTGGGAGGTAAGGTCACCTTGGAGACTGTGAATATGCTACCCAAGGTGCAGGGTGTGGGAAATAATGTCACCCTGGAGAATGTAGACTTCTAGCACAAGGGATGAGTTCTTGACATTGGGGTCTCATGGGAGACTGGATGATTCCGCTCAGACAGTGTGTGGGGATGGGATTCACCCTGGAGACTGTAGATATGTGATCTCAGGTACAGGATTTCCGAGGGGGTCACCCTGGAGCCTGTGAATATGTGATTCCAGGTGCAGAGTCTGCAAGGGAGTCACCATGGAACCTGTGTTTTTGTGACTCCAGGTGAGGTCTACAAAGTTTTGACAAACAGGAGACTGTGGACATGTGACCCCTATTACAGGGTCTTGGAGGGGGGAACCTTTGTGGCCAGGGTCATGGGATGCAAGGTTATATGTCTGGGAGGTGGGGATACCCTGAGAGTATGGAAGTGTGACCCCAGGTACAGGTTCTGGGAGTTGGTGCCATCCTGAAAATGGTGGACATTTCACCCGAGGTATGGTTTCTGGGAGGTGGGGTCACCCTGAAGACTCTGGACATGTGACCCCAAATGCAGGGTCTGGGAGGTAGACTCACCATGGAAAAAGTGGACTTGTGACCCCAGATACAGGATCTTGAGGGTGGGGTCACCTGGAGGCTGTGGACTTGTGACACCAAGTACAGGTTATAGAGGGGGCCACCTTCGAGACTGTGGACATGTGATCACAGGTGTATGGTATGGGAAGTTTGGTAACCTAGGAGATTGTGGATATATGACAGTAGGTACAGGGTCTCAGGTATGTCCTCATGGAAAGTGTGGACATGTGACCCCAGGTGCAGGTTTGGGTGGGGTCACCCTGGAGACTGTGGTCGTGTGACCCAAAGTTCAGGGTAGGAAAAGGGTTTCACCCTGTAGACTGTGGATCTATGACCACAGGTACAGGATCTGGTGGTAGTCACTGTGGCGATGATGGACGTATGAAACCTAGTACAAGTTCACGGAGGGGGTCACCCTCCAAGACTGTGTACATGTGACCCTCGTTTCAGGGTCTGGGTTGAGGTCCCTCTGGAAACTATTTGCCGTGTGACTTAGATGCAGGGTTAGGGGACACGTTTACTTTGAAGATTGTGGTCATGTGACCTCAAATGCACCATTTGGGAGGCAAATCATCTTGGAGACTGGATACGTGACCGTAGATCCAGGGTCTGAATGGGATTCCCCAAGGTGAGATTGTGAATATGTGACTCCAGGTGCAGGGCCTGCGAGGGAGTCACCTTGGAACCTGTGTTTGTGTGACTCCAGGTGGAGGGTCTGGGAAGTGACGACACTCTGGAGACTGTGAACATGTGACCCCATTACAGGGTCTTGGAGGGGGTAACCCTGGCATCCAAGATCATGGGACACCATGTTAAATGTCTTGGCGTGTGGTAACCGAGACTATGGAAGTGGGACCCCAGGTACAGGTTCTGGGAATTGGGGTCAACCTGAGTGACTGTGGATGTTTCACCCTAGGTACAGTTTCTGGGAGGTGGGGTCACCCTGGAGACTCTCGACAAGTGACCCCAAGTGCAGAGTCTGGGAGGGGTCTCACCCTGGAAACAGTGGACTTGTGACCCTAGGTACAGGGTCTTAACGGTAGAGTCATCCTGGAGTCTGTCGACTTGTGACACCAGGTACAGGTTTAGGAGGGGGATCACCCTGGATACTGTGGATGTGTGATCACAGGTGCATGGTATTGGAAGTGGGGAAGTCCAGGAGACTGTATATATGACACTAGGTACAGGGTCTGGGGGATGACACCATGGAGAATATGGACTTGTGATCCCAGGTGCAGGTTCACAAGGTTCAGGGTACAAAATGGGTCTCATCAGGCAGACTGTTGAACTGTGACCACAAGTTCAGGATCTGCTGGTGGTCACTGTGGCAATGGTGATCGTGTGAAATCTGGAACAAGTTCAGGGAAGAGGTCACCCGTGAGACAGTGGACATCACTCTGGAGACTGTGGATGTGTGAGTAAGGTGCAGGGTTAGGGGATGGGGTCACTTTGAAGATTGTGGACATATGACCCCAGATGCACTGATTGGGGAGGCAAGTCATCCTGGATAGTGGGCATTCGACCCTAGATGCAAGGTCTGACCTGGGTCCCCCAAGACACTAGGATATCTGAACCCAGGTACAGGGTCTAGGATGGGGGTGATCCAGGAAACTCTGTATATGTGACCTCAGGTACAGTGTCTGGGAGGTACGGGGTCACTCTGGGGACTGCAGGCATTTAATGGCAGGGAAATGGTCTGGAAGGGGTGTCACCCTGCATGATGTGGATATGTGAGCCCAGGTGCAGTGGGCAAAGTGGGGTTCACGCTGGAAACTGTTGACATGTGACTCCAGGTGCAGGGTATGGGAGGGCGAACATCCTGGAGATTGTGGATGTGTGTAAATAAGCACAGGGTCTGGCAGGGGAGGGTTACCCTGGAATCTGTGGCCAAGTCACCAAAGGTATAGGGCATGAGAGGTCGGGTCACACCGGATACTGAGAACATGTGACCCAAGTTACAGAGACCAGGAAGGGGGTCACCATGGAGCCTGTGAATCTGTTAGTACATGTGCAGAGTCTGGGAAATGACATCACACAAAAGTCTAGGGACATGGGATGCCAGGTGAACGGTCTGGGAGGGAGTCACCCTGGAGTCAGTTGACGTGTGACCCTGGGTACAGGCACTTGTGGGTGGGGAAAGCCTCGAGACTGTGGACATGTGATCCCAGTTACTAGCCCTTGAATGTGGGTAAATCCAGGAGACTCTGGACATGTGACCCCAGGTATAGGGTGGGGAAGTTGGAGTCACCCTGGCGACTGTGCCAATGTAATCACGTGTACAGAGTCTGGGGAGGCGTGTATTCCTGGCCAACATGTACATGGAACCCCAGGTAGAGGGTTAGAGATACGGGGTCACCCTGGAGACTGGGGCAATGTGACCAGAATTACAATATTCTGTGAGGTGTAGTCATCCTGGAGACTGCGGAGGTGTGAGACCTGGTGCATGATCTGGGAGGGGTTGCCACCCAGGAGACCATGGATGTGTGACCCTAGCTAGGTTCACGGGCTTGGAATTGGTGTCACCCTAGAACCAGTGGGTGTTTGAACCGAGTACAATTGTTTGACAGGTGGTGTTACCCTGGGCGCTGCGGACATATGAACCCAGGTGCAAGTTCTGGCAAGTGGGGTCACCCTGAGACTATGTACGTGTGACCCTAGGTACAGGGTTTGGGAGTTGGTGAATGTGCCCATGTGACACCATGTACAGTGTCTAGGAGGGTGTTCACCCTAGAGACTGTGGGTATGTGTCCCAAGGTACAGTGTCTGGAGTGTGAGGCCATGCTAGAATCTGTGGACATGTGACACTGGGTGCTGGGGTCAATAGTCCAGCATCTGGAAGACTGTGGTTATGTGAGCCCTGGTACAGTGATTTGGATGAGTCACCTGTGAGACTGTGGATATGTGGCTCCAAGTGCAGGGTCTATGAGGGAGTCATCCTGGAACCTCTGTTTGTGTGCCTGCAGGTGAAGGTTCTGGGAAGTGATGACATACAGGAGACTGTGGACATGTAAACCACATTACAGGGTCTTGGAGGGTGTAACCCTGTGGACCAGGGGCATGGAACAGCCTCAATGTCTATGGAAGAGTGACTCCAGGTACCGTTTCAGGGAGTTGGGACCATCCTGAAAACAGTAGACGTTTATCCCCAGGTAAAGTTTCTGGGAGGTGAGATCACACTGGAGACAGGAGTGTGACCCCAGGTATGGGATCTTGAGGGTGGGGCCATCCTGGTGGCTGTGGACTTGTGACACAAGGTACAGGAATGGGATCGGGGTCACCTTGCAGACTGAGCATGTGATCCCAGGTGCATGATATGGGAAGTGGGGTAACCCGGGAAACTGTGGATATATGACACTACGTATAGGGTCTGCGCAGATATATGACACTAGGTACTGGAGTGGGCAACCCACTCCAGTACTCTTGCTTGGAAAATCCCATGGATGGAGGAGCCTGGTAGGCTGCAGTCTATGGGGTCCCTAAGAGTCAGACATGACTGAGTGACTTCATTTTCCCTTTTCACTCTCATGCTTTGGAGAAGGAAATGGCAACCCACTCCAGTGTTCTTGCCTGGAGAATCTCAGGGATGGGGGAGCCTGGTGGGCTGCCATCTATGGGGTCGCAGAGTTGGACACGACTGGCATGACTTAGCAGCAGCAGCAACAGCAGCAGCAGTACAGGGCCTGGGGGATGTCACCATGGAGAGTATGGACATGTGACCCCAGGTGCAGGTTTGGCAGGGATGACCCTGGAGACTGGCTAGGTGAACCAAGGTTTAAGGTACAAAATGGTCTCACCCTGCAGACTGCGGACCCTGACCACAGGTACAGGATCTGGTGGTGGTCACTGTGGAGCTGGTGCATGTGTGAAACCTGATAGAAGTTCAAGGAGGGGGTCAATATGGAGAAGGTGGAGGTGTGACCCTATGTGCAGGGTCTGGAGTGAGGTCATTCTGGAAACTGTGGCTGTGTGACTAAGGTTCAGGGTTAGGGACTGGGGTCACTTTGCAGAATGTGGACATGTGACTCCACATGCACCGTTTGGGTCATCCTGGAAACTGTGGACAAGTCACCAAAGTACAAGGTATGAGAGGTGGTGTCACACTGGAGACTGAGGACATGGGATCCAAATTACAGGGTCTGGGAAGGGGATCACCATGGAGACTGTGGATCTGTGACCACAGGTATAGGGTCTGGGAAGTGATATCACACAGGAGACTGTGGACATAGGATGCCAGGTGAAGGGTCTGGGAGGGAGTCACCCTGGAGTCTGTGGACGTATGACTCCAGGTAAAGGCTCTTGAGGGTGGGGAAAGCCTGGTGACTGCGACCTGTGACCCCAGGTACAGGGTTGGGAATATAGCATCGCCCTGGAGACTGTGCAAATGCGACCCCAGGTACAGGGTCTGGGGAGAGGTGTCATCCTGGACACCGTTGATATGTAACCTCAAGTACAGTGTCTGAGATATAGGGTCACCCTGGAGACTGAGGCCATGTGGCCAGAGGTACAATAGTCAGTGAGGTGGGTTCACCTTGGAGACTGTGGATGTGTAACCCCAGCTGCAGTGTCTGGGAGGGGTGTCAACCTGGAGACTGAGGACATGTGAGACCAGGTGCATGATCTGGGAGGGGTTGCGACCCAGAAGACTATGGATCTGTGTCCCCAATATCAGACTTTGGTGTGGATGTTACCAAGGAGACTGTGGATGTTTGACACCAGGTGAAGGGACAGGGAAGGGCATCACCCTCGAGACCCTGGAGGTAGGATCCCAGGTTCAGAGTCTGGGAAGGGAGTTCTTCAGGAGTCTGTGGAAATGTTATGTCAGAAAAAGGGCCTGCAGTGGTTACCCTGGTGACTATGTACATGTGACACATAATACAAATACTGAGATTGGGGGTCATCCTGCAGACTGGAGAAATGTAACCACAGGTGCAGATTCTGAGGACGGGGTCACCTTGGAGACTGTTGACATGTGACATCAGGTGCTTCATCTTGGAGGTAGATCATTCTGGAGATTCTGGACATGTGACCCCAGGAACAGGGTCTGAGAGGGGGTCACCCTTGAGATTGTGGGCTTTTGACCCAGGTACAGCATGTTGGAAGGGTGGTAACCCTGGAGAATGTGCACATTTGACACCATGTACAGGCTCTGGGAGGTGAGTTCACCCTGCTGACTATGGCTATGTGACCCAAGGTGTGACTCTGGAGACTGTGGATATGTGATCCAAGGTGTGAGTCTGGAGACTATGGATATTTCTCACCCAAATCAGGTCTGGGGATGGGGATCACACTGGAGGCTGTAGATATGTGACCCCAGGTGCAGGGTCTGCAAGAGGTACACCCTGGAGCCTGTGGATATGTGACCCTGGGTGCAGGATCTGGGTGCTTGGGTCACCCTGGAGACTGTGGTCATGTGAGCCCCAGTGTGGGGTTTTGAATGAGTCACCCTGGAGACTGTGGATAAGTGACTCCAGGTGCAGGGTCTGCAAAGGAGTAACCTGGAAACTGTGATTGTGACTCTAGGTGAAGGGTCTGGGAAGTGACGACACACAGCAGACTGTGGACATGTGATCCCCATGACAGGGTCATGGAGAGGGTAACCTTGGCTAACAGGGACATGGGAAACCAGGTTCAATGTGTGGGAGGTGGGGTAACCCTTAGAATTTGGAAGTGTGACCCCAGCTACAGGTTCTGGGAATTGGGTCCATCCTTAAAACTGTGGATGCTTCACACCAGTAGCTTCGGGGAGGTGGGGTCACCCTGAAGACTCTGGACATGTGACCACAAGTTCAAGTTCTTGGAGGTGGACTCGACATGGAAATAGTGGACTTGTGACCCCACGTACAGGATCTTGAGGATAGGGTCATCCTGGAGACTGTGGATTCGTGACACCAGGTATAGATTTTGGAGGGTTCACACTGGAGACTCTGGATGTATGTTTCCTCTGCAGGAGAGCTCCAGTGAACCTAGGTCTGTCTGAAAAATTCTTGGATCATGTGGGGAAACACCCTGTGCGTTAATCTGGACACCCAGGTTCAAATTTGCATATTTTTCTCTGGTGGCCCTAAAGTGGTGTAACCTATCCACATCTTGAAAATCCGTCCAATTGCCATTTTCTTACTTTTGACAGAGCTAACTTTGTTCCACCCCTGGGGTTTCTGAAGCACATGGGCGGCTCGCAACTCCTATCTTTGGGCCTATTTACACTGGAGTGTCACCTTACAGAGGTGACCACAGTAAGGGACCCAGCACTCTGAGACATATTCCCACAGTCTGCTTCCTCAAGGGCAGTACCAGTATCACCTAGATATGTGTTTGAAAGGTGGGAAAATGCACCAAGACACAGGGCACAGGCTCTCGAATTTAGGTCCTCTGAGCAGAACTAGAGGGTTCATGTCTTAGGAGCTAAAGAGTTCCTGCAAGGGACAGGTTTGAAAACACACTCTCTGTGGGTGCCTTTCCTTCCTTGAAGAAATATAGGTTTGCCAGTATCCTGCGAACTGAGAGTCACACAGTGCTTGAAAAGTGCTCGCTTAGACATGAGTTTTCAATGGTAATTTCCACTTGGGGCTGTAGTCAAACAGAGGGGTTCCACACTCACTGGGAAAGACAAGACAATATCTAAATGTCTGTTCCATCCCGTTTTCTCTGTAGGAGAACTCTAGTGAGCGTAAGTCTGTCTGGAAAATTCTTGGATCCTTTGGGGACACACCCTGTTTGTGAACCAGGATACCAGAATGAGGGGGCACAATTTGTGTTTCTCTCTGTGGACCTTAAAGCAATGTAGCCTAGCAACAGCTTGAAAATCCATCCACTTGCTCTTTTCTTGATTCTGAGAGAGCTAGATTTGCTCCTTCCTTTTTGATTTTTGAAGCAAGTGGGTGAATTTCAACTCCCAGCTGTGGGCCTTTTCACAGTGGAATGCCACCTCGCTGAAGTGAGTATAGTGAGGAACCTAGTCCTCTTGGACACACTCTCGCAGACTGCTTCCTCATGTGCAGTACTGGTATAACCTAGGAATGGCTTTGCAAGGCTTGGAAAGTGCAGGGAGAAACATGGCCTTGACTCTGGAATTTAGTTCCTCTGAGCACTACTGGAGGCCTCCCATCTGGGAAGCTAAACAGTTCCTGCAAGATAGAGGGTTGAGAATACACTCTCTTTTGATGCCTTTCTTTCCTTGAGGGAAGATATCTTTCCCTGCATTCTGTGAACTGAGAGTCACACACTGCTTGAAAAGTGCTTGCTTGGAGGTCATCTTTCAGGGGCACTTTCTCCTTGAGTCTGTAACAATAGGGAGGGGCAAACCAACTTCCAATGTCTGTTCCAACCCATTTTCCCAGCAGGAGAGGTCTAGTGAGCCTAGTTCTGTGGAAAATTCTTGGATCCTGCTGGGACACACCCTGTGTTTGAACCTGGATACCTGACCTACAGGGCACAATTCACATTTTTCTCTCAGGGGGCCCTAAAGTGGTTCGGCCCAGCAACAGCTTGAAAATCCGTCCAATTGCTCTTTTCTTACCTCTGACAGAGCTAGCTTTGCTCTACCTTTTGGGGTTTCTGAAGCAAGCGGGTGGCTCACACCTTGGAGCTTTGAGCCTGTCACTGGAATGTCACCTCACACAGTTGACCACAGTAAGGCACTCAGCCATTTCAGACACACTCCTGCTGCCAGCTTTCTCATGGTCAGTACCGTTATGATCTAGGAATGTGTTTGTCAGACTCGGAAATTACAGGGAGACACACGGCCCTGACTCAGGAATATAGGTCCTCTCAGCAGACCTGCTGGTCTCATGTTTTAGAAGCTCAAAATTTCCTGCAAGATAGAGGTTTGAAAACACACTCTCTGTGGACGTCTTTCCTTCCTCAAAGGAAGATAGCTTTCTTCACATTCTGCGACCTGAGAGTCACACTCTGCTTGAAAAGTGCTTGCTTGCGAGTCTATTTTCAGTGGCAATATCTCCTTGAGGCTGTGACCATAAGTAGCGGCCCCACACTCACAGGGAAAGGCAAAGCAACATCCAAATGGCTGTTCCAACCAGTTTTCTCTGTAGAAGAACTCTGGGGAGCAAAGGTCTGTCTGGAAATTTCTTGAATCACGAGGGAACACATCCCGTGTGTGAACCTGAATAAAGGGCCTAGGGTGCACAATTTGTATTTATCTCTCTGGAGCCATAAAGAGGTGTGGCTAGCAATTGCTTGAAAATCCACCCAGTTACTTTTTTCTTACTTCTGACAGTGCAAACTTTAGTCCACCATTCAAGATTTCTGAAGCAAGTTGATGGCTCACAACTCCTGGTCACGTGCCAATTTGCCATGGAAAGTTACCTCATCTAGGTAAGCACAGTATGGTACTCAGCACCCTCAGACACACACCTGAAGCCTGTTTTCTCATGAGCAGACCTGGCGTTACTCAGAAATGTGTTTACAAAGCTCAGAAAATGCTCAAAAACACTCTGCCCTTGCTCTGAAATTTAGGTCCTCTGTACCAACCTAGAGGTCTCATATCTTAGTATCTAGACAGTTCCTCATATAGAGAGCCTGTTTCCTCATGGGCAGTCCTGGTATGACCAAGAAATGTATTTACAAAGCTCAAAAAGTGCAGGAAAACACATTGCCCTGACTTTGGAATTGAGGTCCTCTGGGCAAATATGGAGAATTCACATCTTTGAAGCTAGACAGTTCCTAATAGAGAGATTCTTGAAAACACACTGTCTATAAATACATTTCCTTCCTCAATGGAACGTAGGTTTCCAGTATTCCATGTCCATAGAGTCACATACTGCTTGAAAACACTTGTTGGAAGTCCTTTTTCATTAGCAATTGCTCCTGATAGTGTGACCATAGGGAAGGCCACCAAACTCACAGGAAAAGGAAAAGCAACAACCAAAGGTCAGTTCCATCATGTTTTCTCTGTAGTGGAGATTCAGTGTGCCTAGGTCTGTCTGGGAAATTCTTGGATCCTGAGTGGACACATCCTAGGTGTGAACATGGACAGTGGACCTTGGTGGCAAAATTCACCTTTCTCTCTCAGTTGGCCAAAAACAGTAGAGCATAACAACTACCTGGAAATGCATTTAGCTGCTGGTTTCTTACTTCTGGCAGTGATCACTTGGTACACCCTTTGGGATTTCTGAAGCAAGTAAGCAGCTAGCAACTCGTAGCCACTCGCCCAATTACAGTGGAATGCTACATCATCTTGGTAAGTGCAGCATGGCACCCAGCAATCTCAGAAATCTTCCTGCAGCCTGTTTTTTCTTAAGGGCACTTCTGGTATGACCTAGGAATGTGTTTACAATGCTCAGAAAGAGTTCAGTTCCGTTCAGACGCTCAGCTGTATTCGACTCTTTGGGACCCCATGAATCGAAGCACACCAGGCCTCCCTGTCCATCACCAACTCCCGGAGCTTACACAAACTCATGACCATCGAGTTGGTGATGACATCCAGCCATCTCATCCTCTGTCATCCTCTTCTCCTCCTGCCCCCAAGCCCTCCCAGCATCAGGGTCTTTTCCAATGAGTCAACTCTTCACATCAGGTGGCCAAAGTACTGGAGTTTCAGTTTCAGCATCAGTCTTTCCAATGAACACCCAGGACTGATCTCCTTTAGGATGGACTGGTTGGATGTCCTTGCAGTCCAAGGGACTCTCAAGAGTCTTCTCCAACACCACAGTTCAAAAGCATCAATTCTTCAGTGCTCAGCTTTCTTCACAGTCCAACTCGTACATCCATACATGACCACTGGATAAACCATAGCCTTGACCAGATGGAGCTTTGTTGGCAAAGAAATGTCTCCACTTTTTAATATGCTATCTAGGTTGGTCTTAACCCTTCCAAGAAGTAAGCATCTTCTAATTTCATGGCTGCAATCACCATCTGCAGTGATTTTGGAGCCCCCAAAAATAAAGTATGACACTGTTTCTACTGTTTCCCAATCTCTTTCTCATGAAGTGATGGGACCAGATGCCATGATCTTAGTTTTCTGAATATTGAGCTGTAAGCCAACTTTTTCACTCTCCTCTTTCACTTTCATCAAGAGGTTTTTTAGTTCCTCTTCACTTTCTGCCATAAGGGTGGTATCATATGCATATCTGAGGTTACTGATGTTTTTCCTGGCAGTCTTGATTCCAGCTTGTGCTTCTTCCAACCCAGTGTTTCTCATGATGTACTCGGCATATAAGTTAAATAAGCAGGGAGACAATATACAGCCTTGACATACTCCTTTTCCTATTTGGAACCAATCTGTTGTTCCATGTCCAGTTCTAACTGTTGCTTCCTGACTTGCACATAGGTTTCTCAAGAGACAGGTCAGGTGGTCTGGTAGTCCCATCTCTTTCAGAATTTTCCACAGTTTATTGTGATACACACAATCAAAGGCTTTGGCGTAGTCAATATAGCAGAAATATATGTTTTCTGGGACTCTCTTGCTTTTTCAATGATCCAGCAGATGTTGGCAGTTTGATCTCTGGTTCCTCTGCCTTTTCTAAAACCAGCTTGAACATCTGGAAGTTCACGGCTCATGTATTGCTGAAGCCTGGCTTGGAGAATTTTGAGCATTACTTTACTAGCGTGTGAGATGAGTGCAATTGTGCAGTAGTTTGAGCATTCTTTGTTATTGCCTTTCTTTGGAATTGGAATGAAAACTGATCTTTTCCAGTCATGTGGCCACTGCTGAGTTTTCCAAATTTGCTGACCTATTGAGTACAGCACTTTCACAGCATCATCTTTTAGGATTTGAAATAGCTTAACTGGAATTCCATCACCTCCACTAGTTTTGTTTGTAGTGATGCTTTCTAAGGCCCACTTGACCTCACATTCCAGGATGTCTGGCTCTAGGTGACTGATCACGCCATCATAATTATCTGGGTCATGAAGATCTTTTTTTGTACAGTTGTTCTGTGTATTCTTGCCACCTCTTCTTAACAGCTTCTGCTTCTGTTAGATGCATAGCATTTCTGTCCTTTATTGAACCCAATCTTCACATGGAATGTTCCTTTGATATCTCTAATTTTCTTGAAGAGATCTCTAGTCTTTCCCATTCTGTTGTTATTCTCCATTTCTTTGCATTGATCAGAGTAAGGCTTTCTTATCTCTCCTTGCTATTCTTTGGAACTCGGCATTCAAATGGTGCAGGCTGTGACGGACCATGCAGAAGCATGGCCATGAGGAGCTATCTCTCGCCCAAGGTCAGAGGTAGTGGCTGAGGGGAGCCACCCCATGTCCGAGACCAGGGGCAGCGGCCGAGAGGAGCTACCTCATGCCTGAGGTCAGGGGAGGTGGCTGAGATGAGCTACCCCATGCCCAAGGTCAAGAGCTGTGGCCAAGAGGAGCAATCCCACGTCCACAGAGCAGCAGCTGCACGGGTGCAGGAGGACCGAGAGGAGCTACTCCACATTCAAGGTCAGGAGGGGCGGCCTGAGGAGATACCCATTGTCCAAGGTAAGGAGGAGTGGCTGTGCTTTGCTGGAGCAGCTGTAAAGAGATACCCCACGTCCAAGGTAAGAGAAACTCAAATAAGATGGTAGGTGTTGTGAGAGGGCATCAAAGGGCAGACACTGAAATCATAATCACAGAAAACTAGCCAATCTGATCACATGGACCATAACCTTGTCTAACTCAATGAAACTAAGCCATGACGTGTGGAGCCACCCAAGACGGACGGGTCATGGTGGACAGGTCTGACAGAATGTAGTCCACTGGAGAAGGGAATGGCAAACCACTTCAGTATTCTTGCCTTGAGGACCCCATGAACAGTATGAAAAGGCAAAATGATAGGATACTGAAAGAGGAACTCCCCAGGTCGGTAGGTGTCCAATATCCTACTGGAGTTCAGTGGAGAAATAACTCCAGAAAGAATGAAGGGATGGAGCCAAAGCAAAAACAATACCCAGTTGTGGATGTGACTGGTGATAGAAGCAAGGTCCAATGCTGTAAAGAGCAATATCGCATAGGAACCTGGAATGTTAGGTCCTTGAATCAAGGCAAATTGGAAGTGGTCAAACAGGATGTGGCAAGAGTGAATGTCGACATTCTAGGAATCAGCAAATTATAATGGACAGGAATGGGTGAATTTAACTCAGATGACCATTATATCTACTACTGTGGGCAGGAACCGCTTAAAAGAAATGGAGTAGCCATCATGGTCAACAATCGAGTCCAAAATATGGTACTTGGATGCAATCTCAGAAAGTGTAGGGAAATACAATGCTCTGACTCTGGAATTTGGGTCCTCAGGGCAAACCTGGAAGTCTCACATCTTTGAGTCTATACAGTTTGTGATACACAGAGGCCCGATAAAACACTCTCTGTTGATGCCTTACCTTCCTGGATGGAACATAATTTTCCCAGCTTTTTGTGTGCTCAGAGTCACAAACTGCTTGAAAAGGCTTGTTAGAAGTAATTTTTCAGTAGCAACTTCCCCTGATGTTGTGACCTTAGGGAAGACCGCCACACCCACAGGAAAAGGCAAAGGATCATCCAGACGTCTGCTCAATCACGTTTTCTTGATAGGAGCAATCCATTCAACCTAACTGTCTAGAATGCTCATGGATACTGTTCCTACACACCCTATGTTTGAACCTGGATACTGGACCTTGGTAGCAAAATTTCCATTGTTTTCTCAGTTGGCCCTAAAACGGTTAAACCTAGTTACTGCCTGAAAATGCATCTAATTGCTGTTTTCTTACTTCTGACAGTGATAGTGTTGGTGCACCCTTTGGGATTTATGAATCAAGCAGGAGGCTCTCCACTCCAAGCCACTGGCCCCTTTCCAGGGAGATGTCATCTCATCTAGGTTAGCACAATATGTCACCCAGCACGCTGAGACACACTCTTGCAGCATGAATTTTATGGTCAGATCTGGTTTGACCTAGGAATGTGTTTACAAATCTCAGAAAGTGGTGGGAAACACACTGCCCTGACTCTGGTATTTAGGTCCTCTGGGAAACTTGGAGGACTCACATGTTTGAATCTAGACAGTTCATGACAGGTAGAGGCCTGATAACATATTCTCTCGAGATGCCTTTCCTTCCTCAAAGGAATATAGCTTTCTCAACATTCTGTGTGCTGAGTGTCACACACTCCTTGAAAACGCTTGTTGGAGGTCATTTTTCATTAGCAATTTCCCCTGGAGGTGTGACTGTAAGGAAGGCGCCACACTCACAGGTAAGTTCAAAAGCACTTCCAAACATCTGTTCAATCACGTTTTCTTGGTGGGGCCATTCATCAGTGTAAGTCTATTTAGAAAATCCGTGGACACTGCGGGGAAACACCTATGTTTGAATCTGGATACCAGACGTTGGTGTTAAAATATGCATTTTTCTCTCACTTGGCCCTAAAAGAGTGCCGCCCAGCAACTGCTTGAAATTCCATCTGAATGTTGTTTTCTTCCTTCTGACAATGCTAGCTTTGGTTCACCCTTTGGGATTTTTGAAGCATGTGAATGACTTGCAACTCCTAGCTGCAGGCCCATTTCCAGTGGAATGACACCTCATCTATGTGACCACAGTATTTCACCCAGCACAGTCTGATACACTCCCTCAGCATCCTTCCTTAGGAGCAGACCTGGTATGCCCTAGGAATGCATTTAGAAGTCTCAGAAAGTGCAGCAAGACACACTGTCCTGACTCTGGAACTTAGGTCCTTTAATCAGGCCTGAGCTCTCACATCTTAGAAGCTGAACAGTTCCTGCTATAAAAAACACACTCTCTGTTGATGCCTTTCCTTCATTGAAGGAACATAACTTTCCCAATGTACTGTGTGCTGAGAGTCACACACTGCTTGAAAACATTTGCTTGGAGTTCATTTTTCAGTGGCAATTTCCCCAGAGACTGTGACAGTAGGGAAGCGCCCACAATCACAAGACAAGCAAGCATCCAAATACCTGTTCCATCACGTTTTCTCTGTTAGAGAGGTCCAGTGAACCCAGGTCTATCTGGAAAAGTTTGGATCCTGTGGGGTCACATCCTGAGTGTGAACCTGAATACAGGACAAAATTCACCTTTTTCTCTCAGTTGGCACTAAAATGGTTTGGCATAGCCACTGCTTAAATATCCATCCAGTACTTGTTTTCTTATTTCTGACAGTGACAGATATGGTTCACCCATGTAATTTCTGAAGCAAGCAGTCTGCTTGCCACTTCTATCTGGTGGTCCCTTTCCTGTGAAATGTCACATAATATAGGTAGCACCACATGGCACCCAGCTCTCTCAGACACACTCTGACAGCCTGTTTCCTCCTTGGCAGTCCTGGTATGACCTAGGAATGTATTTACAAGGCTCAGAGATTGTATGGAAACATATCCCCTGACTCGGGATGTTAGGTCATCTGGGCAAGACTGGAGGTCTCACGTCTTACAATCTAGACAGTTCCTAATAGATAGAGGCCTGGAAACACACTCTCTGGTGACGCCTTTCCTTACTCAAAGGGCCATTGCTTTCCCAACATTTTAGGGCCAACCTAGAGGAAAATGAGAAATTTGCCACCAAGGTCCATTACCCAGGTTCACACGCAGGATGTGTCCCCACAGCACTGAAGAATTTTCAAGACAGACCTAGGCTAACCCTAACCCTAACCCTAACCCTAGGATCTCTCCTACAGAGAAACATGATGGAACAGACGTTTGGATGATGTTTTGCCTTTTCCTGTGAGTGTGGTGGACTTCCCTATGGTCAAACCATCAAGGGAAATTGCTACTGAAAAACAACTTCCAGGCAAGCATTTTCAAGCAGTATGTGACTCTCAGCACACAGAATGCTGGGAAAGCTACGTTCATTTGAGGAAGGAAAGGCATCAATAGAGAGTGTGTTTTCAGGCCTCTATCTATCAGGATCTGTCTATATTCTAAGATGTGAGATCTCCAGGCTTGTCCAGAGGACCCATCTTCCAGAGTCTGGGCAGTGTTTCCCTGCAAATTTTGAGCCTTGTAAGCACATTCCAAGATCACTCAGGAATGTCCATGATGAAACAGGCGATGGAAGAGTGTCCGTGTGTGCTGTGTGTCATTCTGCCCTTACCAAATGAACTGACATTCCACTGGAAATGGGCCAGGGACTAGGAGTTATGAACCGCCTGTTGCTTCAGAAATCCAGAAAGCTGGAACAAAGCTATCATTGTCAGAAGTAAGAAAACAGATATTAAATGAACTTTCAAGCAGTTGTTAGGCCACAACGTTTTAAGCCCAATGGAGAGGATAATGCAAATTTTGCCACCAAGATCTGCTATCAAGATTCACATTCATGATGTGTCCCTGCAGTATCCAAGAATTTTCCAGATAGGACTAGGCTCACTATATCTCACCTACAGAGCAAACGTGATGGAACAGACATTTGAATGTGGTTCCCTTTTACTGTGTTTGTGGGGCTTTCCCTCCAGTCACATCTTCAGGGGAAATTCTTAGTGATAAATGACCTCCAAGCAAGTGTGTGACACTCAGGAAGCAGAATGTTGGGAAAACAATGTTCCTTCAAGGAAAGACAGGCATCAGCAGAGAATGAATTTTCAGTCCTTTATCTATCAAGAATTGTCTAGATTTCTAAGATGTGAGACCTCCAGTCTTACCCTGAGGACCTAACTTGCAGAGTCAGGGCAGTGTGTTTCCCTGCACTAACCCAGGCTTTTAACCACCTTCCTACATCATCCCAGAACTGCCCATGAGGAAACAGGCTGCAGGAATGTGTTCAGACTGCAGGGTGCCATGCTGTTGTTACCCAGGTGAGGTGACATTCCATTGCAAATAGGCCATCAGCAGCACTTGCGAGCTGCCTTCTTGCTTCTGAAATCCCAAAGGTGGGTCAAAAGTGACCACTGTTAGATATTAAAAAAAAAAAAAGCAATTGTATGGATTTTCTAGCAGTTGCAAATTTGACCGTCAAGTTCCGGTATCCACTGTCAGACTCAGGAGGTGTCTCTGCTGTATCTACCCATATTTCACAAAGACCTAGGCTCACTGGCTGCTCTGATAGAGAAAATGTGATGGAACAGATGTTTGGATCTTGGATTGCCTTACCCTGTGAGTGTAGAGGACATCCTTACTGTCACAACATCACAAGAAATTGTTACTGAAAAATGACCTGCAAGCAAACGGTTTCAAGCAATGTGTGACTCTCAGTTCACAGAATACTGGGAAAGTACTGTTTCTTCGAGGAAGGAAGGGTATCAACAGAGAGTGTGTTTTCAGGGCTCTATCTATGAAGAACTGTCTTGATTCTAACAAGAGCCCTCCAGCCTTCCCAGAGAACGGAACTTCCAGAGTCAGGGCAGTGTCTTCCTTGCCCTTTTAATGCTTTGTAAACATATTCCTAGGTCACACTGGGACTGTCCATGAGGATACAGACTGTGGGCGTGTGTCTGATTATACAGAGGGGCCATTATGTGCTTACTTAGATAAGGTGACATTCCACTGGAAATAGGCCGATGACTAGGAGTGGTGATCTCCTTGCTTGCTTCAGAAATCCCAAAGGGTGAACCAAAGTTATTGCTCTTCAGAGTAAGAAAACAGCAATTAGATGGATTTTCAAGCAGGTGCCAGGCCACACAGTTTTAGGACAAACCGAAAGAGAAATGTGAATTGTGCCACCAGTTCCAGTATCCAGGTTCACACTTAGGATGTGGTCCTGCAGTATACACGATTTTCCAGACAGACCTAGGCTCTCTGGATCACTCCTAGAGACAAAATGTGATGCAACAGAAGTTTGGATGTTGGTTTGCCTTTTCCAGTGAGTGTGGGGGCCTTCCCTAAGGTTACACTGTCAGAGGAAGTTTCTACTGAAAAATGACCTCCAAAGAGCGTTCTCAAGCAGTGTGTGATCCCCAGCACAGAGAATGCAGGGAAAAGTATGTTTCTTCAAGGAAGAAAAGGCATCAACAGAGAGTGTGTTATTAGGCCTATATCTATTAGTAACTGTCTAGAATCTAACATTGACCTCCAGGCTTGTCCAGGGGACCTAACTACCAGAGTCAAGGCACTATTTTTCCTACACCTTCCAAGCCTCCCAAAGACATCCTAGCTCATATAGGGATGGCCCATGAGGAAACAGACTGTAGGAGAGTGTCTGAGATTGTATGGTACCAATACTGTGCTTACCTAGATGAGATGACATTCCTCTGGGAATGGGCCAGAGGGTAGGAGTGGTGAGTCGCCTGCTTGATTCAGAAATCCCAAAGGATGGACCAAAGCTATCATTGTCAGAAGGAAGAAAACAGCAATTGGATGGATTTCCAAGCAGTTGCAAGGCCGTAGCATTTTCCCAAATCAAGAGAAAAAATATTATTTTTGCCCCAAAAATCCGGTATCCATGTCCAGACTCAGGATGTCTCCATGCAGTATCCACAAAGTTTCCAGACAGAACTAGCCTCAGTGGATCGATCCTACTGAGAAAATGTGATGGAACAGACGTTTGAATGCTAATTTGTCTTTCTCTAAAAATGGAGAGTGCGGCATCCCCATGGTCACACCATCAGGGGAAAGTGCTACTGAAAAATGACCTCCATGCCAGCATATTCAAGCCGTGTGTGTCTCTCTGCACACAAAATGTTTGGAAAGTTATGTTCCTTCAAGAAAAGAAATGCATCAACAGAGAGTGCTTTCAGCCCTCTATCTATCAGGAGCTGTCTACATTCTAAGTCGTGAGACCTTCAGTCTTTCCTAGGGATCCTAACACCCAGAGTCAGGGCAGTGTGTTTCCATGAACTTTTCAAGCCTTGTAAACACTTTCCAAGTATATACTGGGACTGCTCCTGAAGAAACAGGCTGCACGAGTGTATCCGAGTGTGTTGGGCAGCATACTGTGCTTACCTGCATGAGGTGCCAGTACAATGGAAATCAGTTAGTGGCTGGAGTGGTGAGCAACCTGCTTGCTTCAGAAATTCCAAAGGGTGGACAAATCTATCACTGTCAAAAGTAAGAAAACAGCAATTGGATGGATTTTCAAGGATTTGCTACACTGCACCATTTTAGAACCAATGTGGTCCCAAAATGAGTGTGGGAGATGAAAATGAGAATTTTGCCACCAAGTTCATATATACAAGTTCACACTCATGATGTGTCCCCACAATACCCACGAATTCTCCAGACAGACCTAGGCTCACTTGATCGCCCCTAAAGACAAAATGTTATGGAGTACACGTTTGGATGTTGGTTTGCCTTTCCCAGTGAGTGTGGGAGCCTTCCCTACCATTGCACCTTCAGGGAAATTTTCTACTGACCAATGGCCTACAAGCAAATGTTTTCAAGCACCGTGTGTCTCTCAGCACAGAATGTTGGAAAAGCTATGTTCCTTCGAGGACGGAAAGGCATCCACACGGAGTGTATTTTTAGGCCTCTATCTATCAGGAACTGTCTAGAACTCAAGGCATGAGACTTCAAGGCTTTCCCAGGGTCCTAACTTCCAGAGTTAGGGTACTGTGTTTCCCTGCACCTTCCAAGGCTTTAAACACATTCCTTATTCAAACTGGGCCTGCCCATGAGGAAACAGGATGCAGGAGTATGTCTGAGAGGGCTGGGTGCCATACAGTGCTTAACTAGATGAGGTGACATTACACTGGAAATGGGCCAGCAGATAGGAGTAGTGAGCCGCCTGCTTGCTTTAGAAACCTCAAAGGTTTGACCAATGTTATCACTGTCATTATTAGGAAGAGACCAATTGGATGAATCTTCAGGCAGTTGCTAAGGCCGCACTCTTTTAGATCCAACCGACAAAATTTGCTAATTTTGCCAACAGATTCAAGGATGCAGACTCACACTCAGTATGTGTCCCTGTAGTATCCAAGAATTTTCCAGACAGGCAGAGGATCATTGGATCTCTCCTAAAGAGAAAACTTTATAGAATAGACATTTGGTTGGTTGTTTTCTTTTTCCTGTGAGTTTGGGGGTCTTCCCTACAGTAACACAGTCATGGGAAATTGTTACTGAAAAATCACCTTCAAGCAAGGATTTTCAACCAGTGTGTTACTCTCATCACACAGAAATCTGGGATAACTATGTTACTTAAATGCATGAAAGACATAAAAGTGGGTGTTTTTCAGGCATCTATCTGTCAGGAACTATCTAAAGTCTACGGTGTGAGAACTCCAAGTTTGCACACAGGGCCTAATTTCCAAAGTCATAGCCAGTATATTTCATTGCACTTTCAGAGCCTCATGAAGACATTCCTGGCTCCTATTGGGTCTGATTCAGAGGAAACTGGCTGTGAAATTATCTAAGATTGCTGAGAGCCATACTGTTGTTACCTAGATTATTTGACATTTTAATGGAAATGATCCAGCTCGATGGGGTTGCAAGCCACCTGCTTGTGTCAGAAACCTGAAAGATTTGACCAAACCTATTGATGTCAGAAGTAGGAAAATATCAATTGGAAGGATTTTCAGGCAGCTGCCAGCGCATATCCTGTTAGTGCCAAAAGAGAGACAATGCTAATTTTGCCAAGAAGGTCAAATATTCAGGTTCACAGTCAGTATGTTTCCCTTGCAGTATCCAAGAAATTTCCAGAGAGACCTGGGGCCATTGGATCCTTCTGACAGAGAAAAATTGATGGAAGAGACATTTTGATGTTTGCTTGCTTTTCCCTGTGAGTGTGGGAGCCTTCCCTAGTGTAACACACGTGAGGGGAAATTTTTACTTAAAAATGACTTCCAGGCAAGGGTTTCCACTTAGAGTGTTACTCTTAGCAAACAGAATGCTGGGACACCTGTGTTCACTCGTGGAATGAGCGGCAATGAATAGGGTGCTTTTCAGGCATCTCTCTATCCATGACTGCTGTCTGGATTCTAAGATGTGAGAAGACCACGCTTCCACAGATGCCCTCAATTCCAGAGACACAGCCAGTAAGTTTCCCTGAACTTTCCATGGTTCATGAGCACAGTACTCTATCTTACTGGGACACACCATGAGGAGAGAGTCTGGAGGAGTGTGTCTGACACAGCTGAGTGCCATACTGTTTCTAAGTAGTTTAATTGGCATTCCAATGGAAATGATCTTGCCACAAGGAGTTGCACGCTGCCTGCTTGCTTCAGCAATTCCAGTGTTTTGACCAAAGCTATTGCTGTCGTTAGTGGGAAAAGAGCAAGTGTACTGATTTTCAAGGAGTTGCTAAACCCCAGCCTACTGTGGCCAACACAGAGAAAATTCTAATTTGCCAACAAGGTCCAGAATCCAGGTTCACACTGAGCATGTGTCCAAGCACTATCCAAGAATTTTCCAGACAGACTTAGGATCACTGGATCCCTCCTACAGGGGACTTCACGGAACAGATGTTTTGACATTTGTTTACTTTTCTCTGTCAGTGTGGGGGCATTTCCCATGGTAACACAGGGGAGGGGAAATTGTTACTTCAAAATGACTTCCAGGCAAGAATTTCCAAGCAGTCTGTCACTCTCAGCAAACATAATGCTGTGACATCTGTGTTTCTTTGAGGAATGAAAGGCAAAAAATAAAAAGGAGTGTATTTCAGACATCTATCAGAAACTGTCTAGATTCTAAAATGTTAAAACTCCAGATTTGCACAGAGCACCTAATTTTCAGAGTCACAGCCAGTATGTTTGCTCACATTTCTGATACTAGCGAACCCATTCCTAGGTCATCCTGGGACTGTCTATGAAGAAACAGGCTGTAGGAGTGTGTCTGAGAGTGCTGAATGCCATCGAGTCTGGTTACCTAATGAGTTTACCTGCCATTGGAAATGATCCAGTGGCAAGGAATTGAAAGTCCCATGTTTGCTGCAGAAATCCAAGAGGTCTGACCAAAGATATTGCTGTCACAAGTAAGAAAACAGCAATTGGATGGATCTTCAGGCAGTTGCTACTCTGCACCATTTTAGGACCACCTGAAAGAAAATGCTGATTTAGCCAACAAGGTCCAGGATCCAGCTTCACACTCAGTATGTGTCCATGCACTACCCAAGCATTTTCCAGACAGACCTAGGATTACTGGATCTCTCCTACAGAGAAAACCTGATGGAACAAACGTTTGGATGTTAGTTTGCTTTTTCCCTGTGAGTGTGGGACCGTCCTGACTGTAACACAGTCAGGGGAAGTTCTTACTGAAAAATGAAGTCCAAGCAAGCATTTTAGAGCAGTGAGTTACTCTCAGCACACAGAATGCTAGGAAATCCATGTTCCTTTGATGAAAGAAAAACATAAAAGTAGAGTGTTTTTCATGCATCTGTCTATCAGGAACTGTCTAGATTGTAAGATGTCAGAACTCCAGGTTTGCACAGAGACCCTAATTTCCAGTCATAGCCAGTGTATTTTCCTGCACTTTCTGAGCCTTTTGAACACATTCCTAGCTCATATTGGGTCTGTCCCTCAAGAAAAAGGCTTAGGAAATTATATCTAAATGTGTTGAGTGTCATAATGTTGTTACCTTGATTAGTTGACAATCTATTGGAAATGATCCTGCCACAAGTTGTTGCAAGCTGCCTGTTTGCATAGAAATAGAAATAATTTGACCAAACTCATTTATGTTGTAAATAGGAAATTGTCAATTGGATGGATTCTCAGGTAGCTGTCAGCCCACACCCTTTTAATGCCAACAGAGAGAAAAGGTGAGTTCTGCCAACAAGGTTCAATATCCAGTTTCACACTCAGTATGTGTCCCTGCAGTGTCCAAGACTTTTCCAAACAGATCTAGGATCACTAGATCTCTCCTGCAGGGAAAACTTGATGGAACTTTTACTCTGAAGCAGGGTCAGTCTTGTTGAGGTGACTCCTTCCCCAAGGCCACAACTGGGAGTCCTCACACCAAGGCCATAGAAGTGGGCCCCAGAACCAAGGTCACCTGTGAATCGGACTGGGCCCCCTTTGCAACCGTTGCCAAAAGCACCTGATCATCGCTAATGAGCTTCCTGACTCCCTACCAGGCAAGGATGCCCACTCCAGTAAACACCCTATGGTACCCCACCCAATCACCTAATATCAACCTTCCAGTAGGAATTTTCTTTGCCTTGAAACTGTAAAAATTGGCTCTTAACGCAGGAAATCAGTCAACTTTCCCTAGTCTGTCAGGTGGTTGGCCCCCTGAGCCCACAGTGCCCACTTTATCTCTGCTCTTTGTTCTTAATACAAACTCACTCCCTTCTGAAATGCTCTATGTCTGAACATTCTTTTCCAACTCGTACTCAGACGGCCTCAACAAGCCTCCCATCACCAGAGCCACTTTCCTAGATCACACTCACCACTTGCTTGTCCACTCCCAACTCAGAGCAGAAAGGCCCCCTCAGCCTGGTCCTTCCCTCTCACTTCCCGTGCCTGGTCGCCATGGGCTCACAACGTCCCTGGGCAGGCTGTCTTCTGTGTCCTGCAGAGGCCTCTGTGGTGTCAGGTGAAGAAACAAGAGGCACCCATGAAACCTCCCACCCCAGCACAGCAACCAGTACCCACCTACTGAACTCTTCACTCTGGGCCTGGGGGTGTTTCAGGGAACGTCCCCCAACATGTCCTTGTTCTCATCTAATTCCAGCACTGCCCGCGTGAGAGTCACTAAGCTAATCTGTGATAACTGCACAGAGAGAATACTTGTTCACTCGCCCCTCCCAGGATACATGGTTCTTATGGGCAGGTGCCTCCCAGGATATGGGGCTCACCTGGGCAGGTATCCTGCAGGGCTCAGCACCCAGGAGCTGTTCACAGAGCCCTCACTGCAAAGAGCCCCCAGCTCCTCTGTTGGACAGATCTGACCTTGAGACCCTCAGAGGAGGACCTGAGGTAACATACAGCAGCTTCAGGATAGTTTTGTGACCTTGGGCTTCACTGGTTGCAGCCTCCTTCCAGCAGGTTTTCCAGAGGGTCCCATAGCACCTGGGCACTGAGTCTGTCTCCACCCACCACCCATCCTCTCCCTGACCCCTGGGTCCCTCTCATTAGAAGAAGGCCTTCCTGAAATCCTCTCCCACTTATAGGTCAGATAAGAAGATGAGAAAACAAGTCAGAGCAGCAGCCCCATATCCATCCTGACCCAAAGGACCCACACCTGTTCCTGGAACCCTGGCCAGGACAATGAGGCCCATTTTTTGAAACCACAAGCCCAGGTGGGCAGATTGGCTGACCTGACTGGCCTGCCCTTTGGATGTGTGCCTGGGTTGAGGTCTATATAAACCCCCTCAAGTGCCTGCAGCTGTACCTGATGCTGTCTTTCTGCTTAGATCTTGCAGGGTTGGCTTGATAAGAGAGAGTGAGGGCCCATAGTGTTTCGGGGGATTGGGTCTGTGTTGGGCTCTGCTGGACCTTCTGCAGGAGGTGCTAAGCTGTCACTTCCTAAGGATGGGCTGTGTCACCTGTTCCTGCTGTTGGAAATCTTCTCAGGCAGAAATGAGGAAGCAAGAAAACAGGCAATGGGAGCAGCACAGGAGGAGTAACTCAGGTAGGAAAGTGCAAAGCTTCCAGATCACCCAGGCCAGGACCATTCTGCCTGACCTACAGGAGCCACGTCAGTAAGCATGCTGTCGCTGGAGTGGCTCCACTTTTCTCCAGCCTGTGAGGTCTTTGCACATATTCAAGTGTTTTATCTATGAAGGGTGGATGAGGTTCAGGAATGGCTAGCCTGGGGGTCAGCCAGCATTTACTTAGAGATGACTCCGTGTAGTCTCCCAGCTTCCCACTGAGGTCCCTCCTTGGGAGGGGAGGGGGTGGGCTATGTGCAAGGGCTGCTGGCTGGCTACACATGAGTAAGTCCCCATCCCTGACCATCTTCAGAATTGCTCATCCCTGAAGCAAGTGCCCTAATTGGGCTTTCACCTGTGCAACTGGTGGCTTCTTAATTAGCAATGTGGCCATTGATATTAAATGTCCTCCATCAAGACTGAGATGTTACACCACATGTACTGGTGTAAGAACCCGGGGAGGCGTGTGCACCCAGTACCCCTAGGCACAGGCTTCAGACTTGACCCCTCAACATTCTGGAGCCCAGCCA
This sequence comes from Muntiacus reevesi, assembly GCF_963930625.1. Classification (NCBI taxonomy): domain Eukaryota; kingdom Metazoa; phylum Chordata; class Mammalia; order Artiodactyla; family Cervidae; genus Muntiacus; species Muntiacus reevesi. The sequence continues at coordinate 328,645 of NW_027078009.1, forward strand.
CTGCTTTAGCATTTCTGAGGGTCCAGAGCTGATTTTAAGGGTTCTGTAATCCACCCTTCATCTGCTTTAATGAGACCCACATTTCTAGGATCCTACAGAGCAGGGTCTGTGTGGCTGCTCTGTGGCTTCTCTAACATGATCACATGCTGGGTGGTTTAAAACAACAGGAGTTCATCCTCTCTCAGTCCTGGAGACCAGACACCGGAAATCAAGGTGGCACAGGGCTGAGGTCCCTCCAGAGGCTCCAGGACAGGATCATTCCTGCCTTTTCCAACTTCAGGGGCTCCAGGGGTCCCTGGGCTTGTGGCCCCCTCCCTCCCATCTCTGCCTCTGCCTTTAAGAGGCTTCCCCTTTGTGTCCTCTTTCGTCTCTTTGAAGGAGTCTGTCAGTTGGATTGAAGGTCACCCTAACCCTAGATGACCTTACCTGGCTATCCTTAACTACATCTACAAAGACTCTTTTCCCAGATACGGCCCTGTTCTGGGGGGACACATCTTTGGTGGCCACCATTTACCCCATTCTCTCTCTGTCAAATAACCCTCATTTTAGGAGATCACCACATGCCCATAAAGACGGGCACAGAGAGCGGCCACACACATGGAGAGAATGAGGCCCTTGGAGCCACCTGGAACGGATGAAGACCTGGCTTCATCAGGTGAGGGGAATCACAGGGAGGAGAGGAGGATGGTCTTGTTTAGGCTTCAAAAAGACCACGTTGGGGTGGGATGTGAGATGCACAATGGGGGCGGGGAGCTTCATCAGGGCCTGAGGGGGAGGTTAGGCTTGGGCCAGGGCCATGGGTATAGAGGGGACTTAGTGTGGGGGTTGGTCATACACCCAGAAGGAAGAGCTCACAGTCACTGGGGCACAAGGACCTGGGAACCTGGGAGGGCTTCATCTTTCTGAACCTGAAGAGGAAACGTTAAAATTTTACATCACCTCCTGCTCCTTCTGCCTCTGTAACTCAGCTTGCTCCTTGCAAAGTCTGGATCATGTAGGTCACGCAATCTCAGAAAGTGGGGACTTAGAATACTCGGAGCTGGAGCTTATCTCCTTTGTCCTTGCCCTGGCCCCTGCAAACCTTCTTGATCATGCCTATTCATGATAATGAAGAGCCCGCCCCCCTGACACTCTCCTCACCCCAGGGGGAACTCCCCACTCTGCTGGAGCACCTGGCTGTTGGTGGCCACTGACAGCACTCTGGTCTCCTCAGGACCCAGCTTCAGGATACTCTGAGGTTCAGGTCAGGCAGATGGAATCTGGTCTTCTCAGAACCCACTGGGGCTTCAGTTTGGGGGCATTGTGGGGTTTAGTTCAGGTTGATGGAATCTGGTCTCCTCAGGACCTGCTGGGTGTTCAGCTTTGGGACATTGTGGGGTTCAGTTCAGGCTGACAGGAGATGGGTCACCACAAGACCCATGTGGTTTCAGCTTTGGGGCATTGTGGGGTTCAATTCAGGCTGATAGAATTTGATCTCCTCAGGACCTTATGGGGGTTCAGCTTTGTGACATTGTGGGGTTCAGTTCAGGCTGACAGGAGATGGGTCACCACAGGATCCATTGTATTTTGGCTTTGGGGCATTATGGGGTTTAGTTTTGGCTGATGGAATCTAGTTTCCTCAGGACCCATGATCTCCTCAGAACCCATTGGTGCTTCAGCTTTGGGACATTGTGGGGTTCAGTTGAGTCTGACGGGAGTCTGGTTTCCTCAAGATTCCTGCAACGATGTGCTGCTGAAAGAAAAAGTGAGGAAAATTGGGAAGAAGCTTCTGTGTGTGGCTGTTGCTGAAAGTCTGTCTTAAGAGGACCCAAGACTCTTAGGGCTTGATGTGGAAAGTTGTGGGATTTTAGTCAGTTTTTGTCTGTAGTATAAGATGGTGTCCTATATTGTTCCTTGGTGTGTGGTTTCCATTTTTCCCAGCACGGTTTATTGAGGGGGGTGGGGGGGACTGTCCTTTCCCGCGTATATATTTTTAGTTCCTTTCTTGTAAATTAATTACCATGCACCTGTAGGTTTACTTCTGAGCTCTCTTGACTATTTCTGTGCCAATTCCACACGTCTTCTGGTGACTTTAGGTACATACTCTAGATTGAAGTCAGGGATAGACATGCCACCAGCCTGTTCTGCTTTCTCAGGATCCCTTTGGCTCTTCTGGTTCCTTTGTGGCTCCACACAGATGTAAAGATTGCTTTTGTTTCTGTGAAAAATGTCATTGAAATGTTGGCAGTGATTGCATGAATGTGTACGTTGCTTTGTTTAGAATGGATATTTTAATGGTATTTTCACCCATAAGCATGGGATATCTTTTTACTTGTATCCATTTAGTTTCTTTGATCATTGTCTTGTAGTTTTTAGCTTTCAGGTCTTTCAAGTCCTTGGTTAGATTTCTAGTTATGTGGGGGAGGGGATGCAATTGTAAAAGGAATTATTTTCTTAATTTCTCTTTCTGATAGTTCATTATTAGTGTAGAGAATCACAAATGATCTTGCAGTTCTGCTGACTTTCTTTTTTCTTTTTTTTGGCCCCACAGCTCGACATGTTGGATCTTAGTTCTCTGACCGAGGATCAAACCTGTACCCCCTGCAGTGGAAGTGCAGTCTTAACTACTGGACTGCCAGGCAAGTCTGTGAATTCGCTTTTTAGTTCTGACAGTTGCTTTGGTGTAGTGTTATGTGGAAAACTAGAATTAAGACATCTAATAGTTTCAGTTCCATCTGGTCATCCACAGCACCCAGGGCATGGTGTCTACTAATATACTCTTCCTATGGTGCCTTTTAATACCATGTGGACTAGTACAAGGCAATTAGCATCAAACTACTTTAGCTGAATTTAGTTAGGTTAACTCTTGGCCTCTATTGCAATGTTCGATGTCATCTCTGATTTTCTGGCATGTGACTTACATGGCTGTATTGAAAAGTAACTTACTTTCTAGTAAAATTTCAAACGTGTCTACTTTAAATAGTGGTACAAAGTTTTCTACATTCACACCAAATACTGCAATGTGTTTTACCCAAAACATGGTCACTTTCAAAGGGAACCAGCCCACAACCCCAAAATGGGGGATAATTATGGTTTCCACATTACAATCCTATCCATAGGACCAGTTCAACTTTCATCAGCTGCCCAAGCTTTGTGCAACTGTCTTTCTTCATTCTAATGCAGTTTTCTTTTTCTGGAGCCATCACTGGGGCTTTCCCTCATGTTAAAAACCTTCATGGATTTAAAGTGACAAGATGACTATGATCTGGGTGGCTTTTCAGTGTGGTTTCTTTCACTGAGAATGTTTTTAGTGCTTTTCCATGTTGTGCCATGTGTCATTTTTTTCACTGTGCTTACAAACATATAACAACATTTATTATTTGAGTCATTTGAAGTATGAACTTCTATAGCATTAACTGCACTCTCATTGTAAAAATTTCCCCACCATTCATCTCCAGAATCTTTCCCTTTTCCTGAAGTGACACTGTAACCATTAAATACTCATAACCCCCAATCCCTGGCCATCTTACTCTACTTGGAATTTGTCTTATATGGATATCTCATACTAGTGGAATCATAGAACATTTTTCCTTTTGTGTCAGGCTTGTTTCACTTCACCTAATGACTTGAAGTTTCATCTACATTATAGCATGTATGAGTTATCTTGTTTTTAAAGGTTGAATCAGATCCCACTGTGTATATACTACATCGTGCCTATCCAGTCATCTGTTGAACACTTGTGCTGCTGCCACCTTTTGGTTACTATGAATAATGCTGCTATGAATATGGGGTTTGAATATCTGTTTCAGTATTTGGTTTTAAATATCTTGAGTGTATAACCTGGACCGGAATTGATGGATTCTATGTTAACTCTGTGTTTAAGTTTTTGTAAAGCCCCCTACTATTTTCTGAAGCTGTGGCATTATTTTACTATATTCCTTTATATGGCAGAGTAATGCATCTCATGGATGGAACTGCCCTATTTGCTCTTCCATTCACTTGTTGGTGGACATTTTCATTGTTTTTAACTTGGATTATCAAGAACACTGCTGCTGTAAATATTGGTGTACAAGTATATATTTGAGCACCTCTTTTAAATTCTTTGGATGTATATCTAGGAGTGGAGTTACCAAAACATATGATATTTCAGTTCAGTCACTCACTCATGTCCGACTCTTTGTGACCCCGTGGACTGCAGCACACCAGGCTCCCCTATCCATCACCAACTCCCAGAGCTTGCTCAAACTCATGTCTATCGAGTTGGTGATGCCATCAACCATCTCATCCTCTGTTATCCCCTTCTGCTCCTGCCTTCAATCTTTCCCAGCATCAGGGTCTTTTCCAATGAGTCAGTTCTTCACATTAGGTGGCCAAAGTATTGCAGTTTCAGCTTCAGCATCAGTCCTTCCAATGAATAGTCAGGGTTGATTTCCCTTAGGATTGACTTGTTGGATCCCCTTGCAGTCCAAGTGATGCTCAAGAGTCTTCTCCAACACCACAGTTCCAAAGCATCACTTCTTCGGTGCTCAGTTTTCTTTGTAGTCCAGCTGTAACGTCTATACATGACTATTGGAACAACCATAGCTTTGAGTACATGGACCTTTGTTGGTAATGTCTCTGCTTTTTAATATGCTGTCTAGGTTGGTCATAACTTTTATTCCAAGGAGCAGGTGTCTTTTAATTTCATGGCTGCAGTCACCATCTTCAGTGATTTTTGAGCCCCCCCCCACAATAAATTCTGTCACCATTTCCATTGTTTTCCTATCTATTTGCCATGAAGTGATGGGGCCAGTTGCCATGATCTTAGTTTTCTGAATACTGATTTTTAAGCCAACTTTTTCACTCTCCTCTTTCACTTTCATCAAGAGACTCTTTAGTTCTTCTTTGCTTTCTGCCATAAGAGTGGTGTCCTCTGTGTATCTGAAATTATTGATATTTCTCCTGGCAATTTTGATTCCAGTTTGTGCCTCATCCAGACCCGGGATTTCACATGATATACTCTGCATATAAGTTAAATAAGCAGGGTGCTGTACTCCTTTCCTGATTTGGAACCAGTCCATTGTTCCATGTCTAGTTCTAATTGTTGCTTCTTCACCTGCATACAGTTTTCTCAGGAGGCAGGTAAGGCAGTCTGGTATTCCCATACCTTTCAGAATTTTCCACAGTTTGTGGTGATCTGCAGAGTCAAAGGCTTTGGCATTGTTAACAAAGCAGAAGTAAATATTTTTCTGGATGTTTTTCTCTCTTGCTCTTTCAGTGATCCAACGGGTGTTGGCAATTTGATCTCTGGTCCCTCTGTCTTTTCTAAATCCAGCTTGAACATCTAGAAATTCATGGTTCACTTACTGTTGAAGCCTGGCTTGGAGAAATTTGATCATTACTTTGTTAACATGTGAGATGAGTGCAACTGTGTGGCAGTTGGAACATTCTTTGGCTTTGCCTTTCTTTGGGATTGGAATGAAAACTGACCTTTTCCAGTCCTGTGGCCACTACTGAGTGATATAATTACATTTTTATGTTTTCGAGAAAATGCTTTTTTGGACACATTGATTGCACCATTTTACCTCTCCACAAGTAAAGTTTTGAGTTTCAATTTCGTACATTTTCGCCAACATTTGTTATTTGTCTTTATTGTTGATTTTCCTCACGTCCATCCTGAGTGCCTTATTAAGGAGGAAGTCATAATGCAGGACCCACATTTGAGGAGAGGAGAGTTAGCTTCATATACTTGATGGACAGCTGAGTCTGTATCAATTATTTAGAATCTTTCTGTGTGAGATTTTTATTCAACATTACTCATAAAACCTAATTTTTACTTTCTACCAGTTTGGACACCTGAAAATTATTTTAAACTTTTGGGAGCTTCCCTGGTGGCTCAGCCTGTAAAAGCATATGCTTGCAATGCAGGATACCTGGGTTCAATCCCTGGGTGGGGAAGATCCCCTGGAGAAGGAAATGGCAACCCACTCCAGTACTCTTGCCTGGAAAATTTCATGAATGGAGGCGCCTCATAGCTTACAGTCCATGGGGTTGCAAAGAGTCAGACACGACTGAGCAACTTCACTTTCACTTTCTTTTGGCTATAATCCAGCCAATTAGACTGCTTAGTTCATTCTAGCTTTGGCTATTGAGAGCTTTTTCCATACTCTCCTGCTTTTATTTTACATAATTCAGCTTTTATGGGGCTTTTTGGTCCTTCTTTCTCACATTTTAAGATTATGCTGCTTTACATATTTATTGTCTCAGTCCTAGTATCAGACACATATTTAAAGAGTCCTTGTCCCTTTTTGTTAGAGCATATTAATAAAAACTTGTATGTGGGAACTTAATAATCTCAGCAGACAATGCATGGAAATACACATGCATGTATCCAGACTATGCATACAGACGGTTATGAAGATTTTCACATGGAGTTATATGTTTCTGCATTAGGCTAAAGATAGTTTATAATGATGTCTCCAACCTGATCTCTTATGACACAGGTATTATACCCTTCTCCTTTTGTCTGCCTGTAACTTCCCACTCCAATGGTAAGAAACCTGGCTTCCACTACTCATCACTTATCAAATTCAGGGCTTGCTCCTTCAATAACTGATATGGTAGTTTCAGTCCTGTTAGCTACAAACCCCCGTGGAAAGAACTTACAGAGCCCATTGTTTATGTATGGTACATTTGCCTTTGGCCTGCAGATTCCATTCATTTACACAGTGAACTTAGGTCAGATAATTTTGTCCTAAGAGTGAGAGTGGCCTTTTAAAATTTTTCTTCTTCCTTTTAAATCTTTTGGCTGTGCCGCGTCATGTGGGGTTTTAGGTCCCTGACCAGGAATTGAACCCATATTTCCTGCACTGGCAACGTGGAGTCTTAACCACTGGGCCCCTAGGGAAGTCTGAAGCTTTTCATTTATTTCTCAATCTGTTATATTCTTTGTTAAATTCTGCATTCCAGTCTTTAGCACTCCATACCATAAATAAATAAATGTGAATAGGTAATAAATTACTTGTGTTCTGAAAACAGAAATCTATGTGCTTAGACAAATGCATAGTGGCAGGTATTCCTCACTAAAGTACCATGTGAAATATTTCAACCATATATTCCATAAACTCTTTATCATGTCTGTTTTACCTTTGCTAGAATGTCTTATACGATCATACAGTGTGTAGCACTTGAGGCTGGATTCCCTCACTCAGTAATGTAAGTGTTAGATTCATGCTTTCCTTTATTTTTATTTTAAATTGGTCTGTGGTTCATTCCTCTATATCTCTGAATGCTATTTTATTGCATTAGATGAGAGGAAAGATAATTTTCCCCCTAGCCTCAATGTTCTTCACTGAGATGTTCATAATGAAAGGAAGATGGATTGGAGAAAAACAATCAGAAGTTTAATATATGACATGCATACCTCCTATGTAGTTGAAAAATACCTGGGAAAACTGTCACTTTCTGAAATGGTCCAAGACTTTACCTTAAATGCTATCATCAGCTAAGAATGAAAGAAGGAGGTTAAGGAATGGAAGAAGCTATTTAAGGGAGATTATTAGGTGAAGCACAGTAAACAAAGACATGGTGGTATGCAGATTAACTTCCAGGTCCATTCCATAGACCTTCTTGATATTTAGTCAAGTCATTTAGTGATATCAAGTCAGTCTTGATACTTAGTCCATTCTTGATATTTAGCCATCCTCTATTTCCTGGTCCAGACAGGGACACGTCCTTAAAGATGGAGATATCCTTAACAAATGTAAATCTACTTCATAAAATGGAATTTCGACTTGGTTTTCAAAGATCCTCCTGGGGCGGCTGTTTGTTTTTTTCTTTTGTTTTGTTTTGTTTTTTTTTAATTAATCTGTCCAAAATAACCCTTTTGTCAAATGTGCATATTTTGGGTGTGCTTTTTGTGCTCCCCTTGAAATGTGCATTCAGGGGAGGAGTGTCACCCTGGAGACTGTTGATATGTGACCCCATGGACAGGGACTGGGTTGGTCACCCTGAAGAATGTGGATATGTGACCCCAGGGGAATGTCAGAAGGAATTCACCCTGGAGACTGTGGAATTGTGAGCCCAGTTGCAAGGCTTGGGAAGGGGTCACCGTGGAGACTGTGGATGTGTGACTCCAGATACAGTGTCTGGGAGGGATCACCCAGGGGACTGTAGATATGTGATCCTAGATATAGGGTTTGGGAGAATGTCACCCTGCAGACTGTGGACATGTGACCCCAGGTGCATGGTCCAGTGTGTTGTGATCACCCTGGAGATTGTGGAAGCGTGACCACAGGTACTGGGTCTGGGAAGTGGCGTCATCCTGGAGATGTGCACATGTGATTACAGACACAGGATATTTCAGGTGGAGTCACCTTGGAAACTGGAGGAGTGACCCCAGGTGCAGGGTCTGGGGTGAGGTTCAGTGACGTCAGGACTCTTGTCTTGTTGGGAGAGACACATCAGGATTCTCCTCGAGATGTTGCAATGCAATACGGACGCCTCTCAAGGTGAGGGGGGAGACCAAGTTTGCCTTTGCAGTTGCCAGAGCAATACTGTGACTCCTGTCAGTTTTCAAGAGGAGACAGGTTTCATCTCCTTTTGAAGCATTGAACTCCACATGCCTCTCGTGTTGTCAAAGGGATGTGAGGCCTCCTGTCAAAATGAGGCGGGGAACTAGGGCATTCTCTAGGGTCTCCACAGGGGATTCAGACGTCCCTTCCTCTTATGAGATGAAAGACGAACCTGCATTCAAGTCACTGCAGGGAAATCCGGCCTTATTTCAAACCAGGGCATCTTGGTGTCCATTCCACGTGAGGCAGCAAACTCAGGGTCCCTCTCACATATCTATAGCTGAGAGAAGCCTCCTCTTTAGGTGTTGTTTAAACCTGGCATTCCTCTTGAGACAAAGCCAGGAAATCAGGTCTCATCTCGAGATGATTTGAGGTACACGGAGCTGTTTTCTAGTTGCTGTGCTGAACAGGGTGTTCCTCTATACTTAGGACAGTGTTTTCGGGGAATCTCTGGAGTTGCCTAAAGGAAGTCAAGCCACATGTCGTGTTTGATGGGGAACGCCAGATGGCTCTGGAGCCAATGAAGGGGAATCTGGCCTCATCTTGAGTTGATTTGGAGTACAAGGAGTGCTTTCATGTTGCTGCGGGGACCTCAGGGTCCCTCTAGACTTGTATCAGTGTTCTTGGGGACTCTCTAGAGTTCCATCAAGGACGTCAAGGCTCCTTTCATGTTTGATGGGGAACACGGACTTGCTCTGCACTCAATCCAGGGGAATCTGATCTCATCTCTCATCGAGTGGGAAGTCTCATGGTTTTTCTCGAGTTGCGGAGGGAACCTGGGGTATATTCTCGAGTGATGACAGGGATGGACTCTTAAAACTCCTGTTTGTTCAATGATGTCAGGACGCCTGTCTAGTTGTGAGGGTCACCTCGGGATTCTCCTCGAAACTTGGTTGGACAATAGGGATGCCTCTCGAGATGAGTAGGGAAACCCACTGTCACTTTCAAGTTGTTACAGGAATACTGGGATTCCTGTCAATTTTCAAGAGGAGTCAGTCATCGTCTACTTTTGAAGCATTGAACTCCGTGTTCCTCTCGAGTTGTCAAAGGGATGTGAGACCTCCTGTGGAAATGAGGTGGGGAACTAGGGCTTTCTCTAGGGTCTCCACAGGGGATTCAGACATCCCTTCATCTTTTGAGATGAAAGACAAGCCTGCATTCATGTCACTGCAGGGAAATCCGGCCTTATGTCGAGTCACGGCATCTCGGTGTCCATTCCACTTGAGGCAGCAAACTCAGGGTCCCTCTCACGTACCTATAGCTGAGAGAAGCTTCCCCGTGAGGGGGTTCTGGAAAGTTGGCATTCCTCTTGATTCGAAGCCAGGGAATCAACTCTCATCTCGAGATGATTTGAGGTACACGGAGCTGTTTTCTAATTGCTGTGCTGAACGTGGTGTTCCTCTATACTTAGGACAGTGTTTTCAGGGAATCTCTGGAGTTGCCTAAAGGAAGTCAAGCCACTTGTCGTGTTTGATGGGGAACGCCGGATGGCTCTGGAGCCAATGTAGTGTAATCTGGCCTCATCTCATGTTGATTTGCAGTACACTGAGCACTTTCGTGTTGCTGCGGTGACCTCAGGGTCACTCTAGACTTGTATCAGTGTTCTTGGGGACTCTCTGGAGTTCCATCAAGGAAGTCAAGGCTCCTTTCATGTTTGATGGTGCACATGGAATTGCTCTGCACGCAATGCAGGGGAATTTGATCTCATCTCTCTTCGAGTGGAAAGTCTCATGGACTTTCTCGCGTTGCGGAAGGAACCTGGGTTATATTCTCGAGTGACGAAGGGGATGGCCCCTCATAACGCGTGTTTGTTCAGCGACATCAGGCCTCCAGTCTAGTTGCGAGGGACAACTCGAGATTCACTTCGAGACTTGGCAAGTCCATAAGGAGGACACCTCTCGAGGTGAGGTGGGAGACCCAGTGTCCTTTCAAGTTGTCACAGGGATACTGGGATTCCTGTCAATTTTCAAGAGGACTCAGTCATCGTCTACTTTTGAAGCATTGAAATCCGCTTTCCATTCATGTTGTCAAAGGGATGTGAGGCCACATGTCAAGATGAGGTGGGGAAATAGGGCTTTCTATAGGGTCTTCAAGGGGATTCAGGAATCCCTTCATCTGATGAGATGAAAGACGAGCCTGCACTCAAGTCACTGCAGGGAATTCCGGCCTTATTTCGAGTCAGGGCATCTCGGTGTCCATTTCACTTGAGGCAGCAAACTGAGGGTCCCTCTCACATACCTAGAGCTGAGAAAAGCCTCCGCTTGAGCTGCTGTGGAAAGTGGGCATTCCTCTTGATTCGAAGCCAGGAAATCAGCTCTCATCTCGAAATGATTTGGGGTACACGGAGCTTTTCTCGAGTTGCTGTGCTGAACTTGGTGTTCTTCTATACTTGGGACGGTGTTCTCAGGGAATCTCTGGAGTTGCCTAAAAGAAGTCAAGCCACTTGTCCTGCTTGATGAGGAATGCTGGATTGCTCGAGAGCCAATGCAGGGAAATCAGGCCTCACCTCAAGTTGATTTGAGGTAAACGGGGATATTTCATGTTGCTGCGTTGACCTCAGGGTCCCACTAGACATGTGACAGAGTTACTGGGGACTATGTGGAGTTTCATCTAGGAAGTCAAGGCTCCTTTCGTGTTTGATGGGGAACACCGACTTGCTTTGCATGCAATGCAGGGGAATCAGGCCTCGTCTCACGGCGAGGGGGAATTCTCATGGTTTTCTCGAGTTGTGGCGGGAAACTGGGTTATATTCTCGAGTTACAGCTGGGATGGCCCTTCAAAACTTGTGTTGGTTCAGTGATATCAGGACTCCTGTCTAGTTGTGAGGGACACATCGAGATTCTCCTCGAAGCTTGGCAGGGCAATAGGGACGCCTCTCAATGTGAGAGGGGCAACCCAAGGTCCTTTCCAGTTGCCACAGGAATTTTGGGATTCCTATCAATTTTCAAGAGGAGGGAGCGATACTCCCCTTTTGAAGCATTTAAATCCACGTGCCTCTCGAGTTTCAAAAGGATGTGAGGCCTCCTGTTGAGATGAGCCGGGGAACTAGGGCTGTCTCTAGGGTCTCCACAGGGGATTCAGACATCCCTTCATCTTGTTTGATGAAAGACGAGCCTGCATTCAAGTCACTCCAGGGAATTCCGGCCTTATTATGAGTCAGGGCATCTCGGTGTTCATTCCACTTGAGGCAGCAAACTCAGGGTCCCTCTCACATACATATACCTGACAGAAGCCTCCTCGTCAGGTGCTTGTGTAAAGTTGACATCCCTCTTGAGTCAAAGCCAGGGAATCAGCTCTCATCTCGAGATGATTTGGGGTACACAGAGCTTTTCTCGAGTTTCTGTGCTGAACTTGGTGTTCCTCTAGTCTTGAGATGGTAGTCTCGGGTAATCTCTGGAGTAGCCTAACGGAAATCAAGTCACTTTCTGTGTCTGATGGGGAACGAGTGATGTCTCTAGAGACAATGCAGGGGAATCGGGTCTCATCTCGAGTTGATTTGAAGTACACGGTGCACTTTCATGTTGCTGCAGGGGACCTCAGGGTCTCTCTAGACTTGTGACAGTGTTCCTGGGGACTCTCTGGAGTTCCATCAAGGAAGTCAAGGCTCCTTTCGTGTTTGATGGGGAACACGGACTTGCTCTGAATGCAGTCCAGGGGAATCGGGCCTCATCTTGAGTTGATTTGGAGTACACGGAGCCCTTTCATGTTGCTGCGGGGACCTCAGGGTCCCTGTAGACTTCTGACAGTGTTCTTGGGGTCTCTCTGGAGGTCCTTCAAAGAAGTCAATCTCCTTTCCTTTTGATTGGGAACACGGACTTAACCTGCATACATTTCATGGGAACTGGGCCTCATCTCGCGGTGAGGAGAAAGTCTCATTGTTTTTCTGGAGTTGTGGAGGGAACCTGGTTATGTTCTAGAGTTACGGCGGGGATGGCCCTTCAAAACTCATGTTTGTTCAGCGATGTGTGAACTCCTGTCTAGTTGCGAGGGACACCTTGAGATTCTCCTCAAGGCTTGGCAGGACAATAGTGACGCCTCTCGATGTGACGGGGGAGACCCAGTGTCCTTTCAAGTTGCAACAGACATACTGGGATTCCTGTCAATTTTCAAGAGGACTCAGTCATCGTCTCCTTATGAAGCATTGAATTCCGCATTCGACTCGTGTTGTCAAAGGGATGTAAGGTCACCTGTCGAGACGAGGTGGGGAAATAGGGCTTTGTCTAGGGTCTCCACAGGGGATTCAGACATCACTTCATCTTTTGAGATGAAAGACAAGCCTGCATTGAAGTCACTGCAGGGAAATCCAGCCTTATGTCGAGTCAGGGAATCTCGGTGTCCATTCCACTTGTGGCAGCAAATTCAGGGTCCCTCTCACATACCTATAGTTGAGAAAAGCATCCGCTTGAGCTGCTTGTGGAAAGTTGGCATTCCTCTTGAGTCGAAGCCAGGGAATCAGCTCTCATCTCGAAATGTTTTGGGGTACACGGAGCTTTTCTCGAGTTGCTGTGCTGAACTTGGTGTTCCTCTAGACTGGTGGCGGTATTCTCATAGAGTCTCTGGAGTTGCCTAAAAGAAGTCAAGCGACTTGTGCTCTTTGATGAGGAATGCAGGATTGTTCTGGAGCCAATGCAGGGAAATCAGGCTTCATCTCGAGTTGATTTGTGGTACACGGGGCTCTGTCGTGTTGCTGCATTGATCTCAGGGTCCCTCTAGACTTCTGACAGAGTTCTTGGGGACTATGGAGAGTTTCATCTAGGAAGTCAAGGCTCCTTTCGTGTTTGATGGGGAACACGGACTTGCTCTGCATGCAATGCAGGGGAATCGGGCCTCATCTCACGGTGATGGGAAAGTCTCATTGTTTTTCTGGAGCTGTGGTGTGGAACCTGGGTTATATTCTCGAGTTACGGCAGAGTTGGCCCTTCAAAACTCGTGTTTGTTCAGCGACGTCAGGACTCCTGTCTAGTTCCGAGGGACACCTTGGGATTCTTCTCGAGGCTTGGCAGGACAATTGGGATGCCTCTCGAAGTGAGGCGGGACACCAGGTTTCCCTTTGCAGTTGCCAGAGCCATACTGTGACTCCTGTCAGTTTTCAAGAGGAGTCAGGCTTCGTCTCCTTTTGAAGCATTGAACTCCGCTTGCCTCTCATGTTGTCAAAGGGATGTGAGGCCTCCTGTCGAGATGAGGCTGGGAACTAGCGTATTCTCTAGGGTCTCCACAGGGGATTCAAACATCCCTTCATCTGTGAGATGAAAGACAATCCTGCATTCAAATCACTGCAGGGACATCCGGCCTTATTTCAAGTCAGGGCATCTCGGTGTCCATTCCACTTGAGGCAGCAAACTCAGGGTCCCACTCACGTACCTATAGCTGACAGAAGCCTCCTCTTTAGGTGTTGTTTAAAGCTGGCATTCCTCTTGAGTCAAAGCCAGGGAATCAAGTCTCATCTCGAGATGATTTGAGGTACACGGAGCTGTTTTCTAGTTGCTGTGCTGAACGTGGTGTTGCTCTATGCTCAGGACGTTGTTCTCGGGGAATCTCTGGAGTTGCTTAAAGGAAGTCAAGTCACTTGTCATGTTTGATGGGGAACGCTGGATGGCTCTGGAGCCAATGAAGTGGAATCTGGACTCATCTCGAGTTGATTTGGGGTACACCGAACTATTTCATGTTGCTGTGGTGACCTCAGGGTTCCTCTAGACATTTATCAGTGTTCTTGGGGACTCTCTGGAGTTCCATCAAGGAAGTCAAGGCTCCTTTCATGTTTGATGGGGAACACGGAATTGCTCTTCACTCAGTGCAGGGGAATCTGATCTCATCTCTCATCGAGCAGGAAGTCTCATTGATTTTCTCGAGTTGTGGAGGGAACCTGGGTTATATTCTCAAGTGACGATGGGGATGGCCCGTCAAAACTCGTGTTTTTTCAGCTACGTCAGGACTCCTGTCTAGTTGCGATGGACAACTCGGGATTGTCCTCGAGTCTTGGCAGGGCAATAGGGATGCCTCTCGAGGTGAGGCGGGAGACCCAGTGTCCTTTCAAGTTGCCACACGGATACTGGGACTTCTGTCAATTTTCAAGAGGACTCAATCATTGTCTACTTTTGAAGCACTGAACTCCGTGTTCTACTCGTGTTGTCAAAGGGATGTGAGGCCTCCTGTCGAGATGAGGCGGGGAACTAGGGCTTTCTCTAGGGTCTTCATAGGGGATTCAGATATCCCTTCATCTTTTGAGATGAAGGATGAGCCGGCATTCAAGTCACTGCAGGGAATTCCGGCCTTATTTCGAGTCAGGGCATCTCGGTGTCCATTCCACTTGAAGCAGCAAACTCAGGGTGCCTCTCACATACCAAGAGCTGAGAAAAGCCTCCACTTGAGCTGCTTGTGGAAAGTTGGCATTGCTCTTGTTTCAAAGCCAGGGAATCTGCTCTCATCTCGAAATGATTTGGGCTACACGGAGCTTCTCTCGAGTTGCTGTGCTGAACTTGGTGTTGCTCTAGACTTGGGATGGTGTTCTCGGGGAATCTTGGAGTTGCCCAAAAGAAGTCAAGCCACTTGTGCTCTTTGATGAGGAATGCAGGATTGCTCTGGAGCCAGTGCAGGGGAATCGGGCCTCATCTCGAGTTGATTTGTGGTACACGGTGCTCTTTCCTATTGTTGCACTGACCTCAGGGTCCCTCTAGACTTCTGACACAGTTCTTGGGGACTATGTGGAGTTTCATCTAGGAAGTCAAGGCTCCTTTCGTTTTTGATGGGGAACATGGACTTGCTCTGCATGCAATGCAGGGGAATCGGGCCTCATCTCATGGCAAGGGGGAATTCTCACGGTTTTCTTGAGCTGTGGCGGGAACCTGAGTTATGTTCTCAAGTTATGGTTGGGATGGCCCTTCAAACTCGTGCTGATTCAGTGACATTAGGACTCCTGTCTAGCTGCAAGGGACAACTCGGGATTCTATTCGAGGCTTGGTAGGGCAATAAGGATGCCTCTCGAGGTGAGGGGGGAGACCCAGGGTCCATTCCAGTTGCCACAGTAATTTGGGGATTCCTATCAATTTTCAAGAGGAGGCAGCCATGCTCTCCTTTTGAAGCATTTAAATCCATGTGCCTCTGGAGGTTTCTAAAGACTGTGAGTCCTCCTGTCGAGATGAGCCGGGGAACTAGGGTTTTCTCTAGGGTCTCCACAGGGGATTCAGACATCACTTCATCATGTGTGATGAAAGACGAGCCTGCATTAAAGTCACTGCAGGGAAATCCAACCTTATTTCGAGTCATGGCATCTGGGTAACCATTCCACTTGATGCAGTAAATTCAGGGTCCCTCTCACATACCTAGACCTGAAAGAAGCCTCCTCTTGAGGGGCTTGTGGAAAGTTGGCATTCCTCTTGAGTCGAAGCCAGGGAATCAGCTCTCATCTCGAGATGATTTGGGGTACACGGAATTTTCTCGAGTTGCTGTGCTGAACTTGGTATTCCTCTTGTCTTGAGACGGTATTCTCAGGTAATCTCTGGAGTTGCCTAAAGGAAGTCAAGCCACTTGTTGTGTTTGATGGGGAATGAGTGATGGCTCTGGAGCTAATGCAGGGGAGTCGGGCCTCATCTCGAGTTGATTTGAAGCACACAGTGCACTTTCATGTTGCTGTGGGGTTCTCAGGGTCCCTCTAGACTTTTCAAAGTGTTCCTGGGGACTCTCTGGATTTCCATCAAGGAAGTCAAGGCTCCTTTCGTGTTTTATGGGGAACACAGACTTGCTTTGCATGCAGTGCATGGGAAGCGGGCCTCATCTCGAGTTGATTTCAAGTACACAGTGCATTTTCATGTTGCTGCGGGGACCTCAGGGACCCTCGAAACTTGTGACAGTGTTCCTGGGGACTCTCTGGATTTCCATCAGGGAAGTCAAAGCTCCTTTCGTGTTTGATGGGGAACACAGACTTGCTCTGAACGCAGTGCAGGGGAATCGGGCCTCATCTCGAGTTGTTTTGGAGTACACAGAGCCTTTACATGTTGCTCTGTGTTCCTCTCGAGTTGTCAAAGGGATGTGAGGCCTCCTTTTAAGATGAGGCTGGGAACTAGGGTATTCTCTAGGGTCTCCACAGGGGATTCAGACATCCCTTCATCTTGTGAGATGAGAGATGAGCCTGCATTCAAGCCACTGCAGGGACACCTGGCCTTATTTTGAGTCAGGGCTTCTCAGTGTCCATGCCACTTGAGGCAGCAAACTCAGGGTCCCTCTCACATACCTATAGCTGAGAGAAGCCTCCTCTTTAGGTGTTGTTTAAAGCTGGCATTCCTCTTGAGTCAAAGCCAGGGAATCAGCGCTCATCTCGAGATGATTTGAGGTACACAGAGATGTTTTCTAGTTGCTGTGCTGAACGTGGTGTTCCTCTATACTTAGGACGGTGTTCTCGGGTAAACTCTGGAGTTGCCTAAAGGAAGACAAGCCACTTGTCGTGTTTGATGGGGAATGCTGGATGGCTCTGGAGACCATGCAGGGGAGTCAGGCCTCACCTCGTGTTGATTTGAAGTACACAGAGCGCTTTCGTGTTGCTGTGGGGAACTCAGTGTCCCTCTATACCAGTGACAGTGTTCCTGGGGACTCTTTGGAGTTCCATCAAGGAAGTCAAGGATCCTTTCGTGTTCATGGGGAACAGGGAATTGCTCTGCCTGCAGTGCAGGGGATTCAGGCCTCATCTCACGGCCAGGTGAAAGCCTCATGGTTTTTCTCGAGTTGCGGCAAGAACCTGGGTTATGTTTTCTAGTTACGACGAGGATGGACCTTCAAAACTTGTGTTGGATCAGCAACGTCAAGATTCCTCTCTAGTTGCAAGGGACACCTCGGAATTCTCCTCGAGGCTTGCATGGGCAATAGGGATGCCTCTCGAAGTGAGGCGAGAGACCCAGGGTTCCTGTCCAGTTGCCATAGGGATATCGTGATTCCTATCAATTTTGAAAAGGAGTCAGGCTTCGTCTCCTTTTGAAGCATTGAACTTCGAATGCCTCTCGAGTTTTCAAAGGGAAGTCAGGCCTCATGTCGAGATAAAGCAGGGAACTAGTGCTTTCTCTAGGGTCTCCACAAGGGATTCAGACATCCCTTCTTTATGTGAGATGAAAGATGAGCCTGCATTCAAGTCAATGCAGGGAAATCTGGCCTTATTTTGAATCAGGGCTTCTCGATGTCCATTCCACTTGAAGCAGCAAAATCAGGTTCCCTTTCACATACATATAGCTGAGAGAAGCCTCCTCTTGAGTTGCTTGTGGAACGCTGGCATTCCTCTTGAGTCCAATCCAGGAAATCAGCTCTCATCTTGAGATGATTTGTGGTACACGGAGCTTTTGTCGAGTTGCTGTGCTGAACTTGGTGTTCCTCTAGATATGGGACGGTGCTCTCGGTTAATCTCTGGGGTTGCTAAAAGAAGTCAAGCTACTTGATCTGTTTGATGGGGAATGCACGATGGCTCTGGAGCCAATGGAGGGGAATCCGGCCTCATGTCAAGTTGATTTGTAGTACACGAAGCTCTTATGTGTTGCTGTGGTGGCCTCAGCACCTCTAGACTTGTGAGGTGCTGAAGTCCCCAGTCTTCTTGGGGACTATGTGGAATTTCATCTAGGAAGTCAAGGCTCCTTTAGTGTTTGATGGGGAACTCAGATGTGGTCTGCATGCAATGCAGGGGAATCACACCTCATCTCGAGTCGATTTGGGGTACACGATGCTCTTTTGTGTTGCTGCGGGGACCTCAGGGTCCCGCTAGACTTGTGATAGTGTTCTTGGGGACTTTCTGGAGGTCCATCAAGGAAGTCAAGGCTCCTTTTGTGTTTAATGAGGAACACAGACTTGCTCTGCACGCAGCATTGCAATCGGGCTTCATCTCGCAGCGATGGGGAAGTCTCATGGTTTTTCTTGAGTTTCAGCGGGAATCTGGGGTATGTTCTCGTATTACAGCGGGGATGGCCTTTCAAAACTCATGTTGGTTCAGCGACTTCAGGACTCATGTCTAATTGCCAGGGATACCTCGGGATTCTCCTTGAGGCTTGGCAGGGCAATAGGGACGCCTCTCGAGGTGAGACAGGAGACCCAGACTTCCTTTGCAGTTGCCAGAGGGATATTGTGATCCCTATCAATTTTCAAGGTGAGTCAGGCGTCGTCTCCTTTTGACGCCTTGAAGTCTGCACTCCTCTCGAGTTGTCAAAGGGATGTGTGGCCTCCTGTCGAGATGAGTCGGGGAACAAGGGCTTTCTTTAGGGTCTCCACGGGGGATTCAGATATCCCTTCATCTTGTGAGATGAAAGACAAGCCTGCATTCACGTCACTGCAGGGAAATCCGGCCTTTTTTCGAGTCTGGGAATCTCATTGTACATTCCACTTGAGGCAGCAAGCTCAGGGTCCCACTATGATACTTATAGCTGAGAGAAGCCTCCTCTTGAGGTGCTTGTGGAAAGTTGGAATTCCCTTTGAGTCGAGTTCAGCGAATCAGCTCTCATCTCGAGATGATTTGGGGTACATGGAGCTTTTCTCGAGTTGCTCTGCAGAACTTGGTGTTCCTCTGGACTTGGAATGATGTTCTCGTGGAATCTCTGGAGTTGCGTAAAGGAGGTCAAGCCGCATGTTCTATTTGATGGGGAACGTGTGATGGCTCTGGACCCAATTCAGGTGAATTGGGCCTCATCTCGAGTTGATTTGGGGTACACGAGCTGTTTCATGTTGCTGCGGAGTCCGCAGGGTCCCTCTAGCTTTGTAACAGTGTTCTTGGGGACTTTCTGGAGTTCCATCAAGGAAGTCAAAACTCTTTTCAAGTATGATGGGGAACACACACATGCTCTGCATGCAATGCAGGGGAATCAGACCTCATCTCACGGCGAGGGGGATGTCTCATGGTTTTTCTCGAGTTGCGGTGGGAACCTGGGGTATGTTCTTGAGTTGTGGTGGGGATGGACCTTCAAAACTTGTGTTGGGTCAGCGACGTCAGGACACCTGTCTAGTTGCGAGGGACACCTCGGGATTCTCCTCGGGGCTTGGGAGGGCAATAGGGAAGTCTCTCGAGGTAAAGTGGAGACCCAGGGTCCCTTTCCAGTTGCCACAGAGATATTGAGATTCCTATCAATTTTCAAGAGGAGGCAGGCATCATCTACTTTTGAGGCATTGAACTCCACGTGCCTCTCAAAGTTTCAAAGTGATGTGAGGCCTCCTGTCGAGATGAGGCAGGGAACTTGGGCTTTCTCTAGGATAGCCACAGGGGATTTAGACATCCCTTCTTCTTGTGAGATGATAGACGAGACTGCATTCAAGTCACTGCAGGGAAATCCGGCCTTATTTCGAGTAAGGGCATTTCGGTGTCCATTCCACACGAGGCAGCAAACTCAGGATCCCTCTCACATACCTATAGCTCAGAGTAGCCTCCTCTTGAGGTGCTTGTGGAAAGTTTCCATTCCTCCTGTGTCATAACTCTCATCTCGAAAAGTTTTGGGGTACACGGAGCTTTTGTCAAGTTGCTGTGCTGAACTTGGTGTTCCTCTAGATATGGGACGGTGCTCTCGGTGAATCTCTGGGGTTGCCTAAAGGAAGTCAGGCTATTTGCCCTGTTTAATGGGGAATGAGGGATGTCTCTGGAGTCAATGCAGGGGAATCGGGTCTCATCTAGAGTTGATTTGAGTTAAACGAGTTCTTTCGTGCTGCTGCTGTCACTTCAGGGTCCCTGCAGAACTGTGACAGTGTTCTTGGGGACTATGTGGAGTTTCATCTAGGAAGTCAAGGCTCTTTTCGTGTTTGATGGGGAACATGGACTTGCTCTGCATGCAGTGCAGGGGAATCAGGCCTCATCTCGAGTTGATTTGGAGTACATGGAGCGCTTTCATGTTGTTTCGGGGACCTCAGGGTCCCTCTAGACTTGTGAAAGTGTTCCTGGGGACTCTCTGGAGTGCCATCAAGGAAGTCAAGGCTCCTTTCCTGTTTGATGGGGAACACGGACTTGCTCTGCATGCAGTGCAGGGGAATCGGGCCTCATCTCGTGGCGAGGGGAAAGTGTCATTGTTTTTCTCGAGTTGCGGTGGGAACCTGGATTATGTTCTCGTGTTATGACGAGGATGGCCCTTCAAAACTCGGGTTGGATCAGTGATGTCAGGACTCCTGTCTAGTTGCGAGGGACACCTCGGGATTCTCTTCGGGGCTTGGGAGGGCAATAGGGACGCCTCTCAAGGTGAGAGGGGAAACCCAGGTTCCATTTGCAGTGGCCACAGGAATTTTGGGATTCCTATCATTTTTCAAGAAGAGTCAGCCATCGTCTCCTTTTGAAGCATTGAACTCTGTGTGCCTCTCGAGTTTTCACAGGGATGTGAGGTCTCATGTTGGGATGAGGCCAGGAACTAGGGCTTTCTCTAGGGTCACCATAGGGGATTCAGACATCCCTTCATCTCGTGAGATGAAAGACGAGCCTGCATTCAAGTCACTGCAGGGAAATCCAGCCTTATTTCGAGTCAGGACATCTCAGTGTCCATTTCACTTGAGGCCACAAACTCAGGGCCCATCTCACATACATATAACTGAGAGAAGCCTCCTCTTGAGGTACTTGTGGGCAGTTGGCATTCCTCTTGAGTTGAATCCAGGGAAGCAGCTCTCAACTCGAGATGATTTGGGGGTACAGGGAGCTTTTCTCGAGTTGCAGTGCTGAACTTTGTGTTCCTTTAGATATTGGACGGTACTCTTGGTGAATCTCTGGAGTTGCCTAAAGGAAGTCAAGCCACTTGTCATGTTTGATGGGGAATGCGAGATGGCTCTGGAGCCAATGCAGGGCAATCGCGCCTCATCTCGAGTTGATTTCATTTACACGAATTCTTTTGTTTTGCTGCAGTGACCTCAGGGTCCCTCTCGACCTCTGGCAGTGTTCTTGGGGACTATGTGGAGTTTCATCTAGGAAGTGAAGCCTCCTTTCATGTTTGATGGGGAACACGGATTTGCTCTGCACTCAGTGCAGGGGAATCGGGCCTCACCTCGCGGCCAGGGGGAAGTCTCATGGTTTATGTTGAGTTGCGGCTGGGACCTAGGGTATGTTCTTGGGTTACGGCGAGGATGGCCCTTCAAAACCCGTGTTGGTTGAGCGGCGACAGGACTCCTGTCTAGTTTTGAAGGACACCTCAGGATTCTCCTCGAGGCTTGGCAGGGCAATAGGGATGCCTCTCGAGGTGAGGTGTTGACCCAGCTTCCCTTTGCAGTTGCCACAGGGATATTGCTATTCCTATCAATTTTCAAGAGGTGTTAGGCATCGTCTCCTTTTGAAGCATTGAACTCCGTGTTCCTCTCGAGTTGTCAAAGGGATGTAAGGCCTCCTGTCGAGATGAGGTGGGGAACTAGGGCTTTCTTTAGGGTCTCCACAGGGGATTCAGACATCTCTTCATCTTGTGAGATGAAAGACGAGCCTGCATTCAAGTCACTGCAGGGAAATCCAGCCTTATTTCGAGTCAGGGCATCTCGGTGTCCATTCCACTTGAGGCAGCAAACTCAGGGTCCCTCTCACATACCTAGAGCTGAGAAAAGCCTCCGCTTGAGCTGCTTGTGGAAAGTTGGCATTCCTCTTGAGTCGAAGCCAGGAATCAGCTCTCATCTCGAATGTATTGGGGTACACGGAGCTTTTCTCGAGTTGCTGTGCTGAACTTGGTGTTCCTCTAGACTTGGGACGGTGCTCTCGGGGAATCTCTGGAGTTGCCTAAGGGAAGTCAAGCCACTTGTCTAGTTTGATGAGGAAAGCGGGATTGCTCTGGAGCCAGTGCAGGGGAATCGGGTCTCATCTCGAGTTGATCTGGGTACTCGGAGCACTTTCGTGTTGCTGCGGGGACCTCAGTGTCCCTCTACACTTGCGACAGTGTTCTTGGGGACTCTCTGGAGTTCCATCACGGAAGTCAAGGCTCATATCCTGTTTTATGGGGAACACGGAATTGCTTTACATGCGATGCAGTGGAATTGGGCCTCATCTCACGGCGAGGGTGAATTCTCCTGGGTTTTCTTGAGTTGTGGTGGGGACCTGGGGTATCTTCTCGAGTTACGGCGGGAATGACCCTTCAAAACTCATGTTGTTCAGTGACGTCAGGACTCCTGCCTAGATGTTAGGGACACCTCGGTATTCTCATCGAGGCTTGATAGGGCAATAGGGACCCCTCTCAAGGTGAGGCGAGAGACCCAGGGTTCCTGTCCAGTTGCCACAGGGATATTGGGATTCCTATCAATTTTCAAGAGGAGTCAGGAATCGTCTCCTTTTGAGGCATTGACCTCCGCGTGACTCTCGAGTTTTGAAAGGAGTGTGAGGCCTCCTGTTGGGATGATACGTGGAACTAGGGCTTTCTCTAGGGTCTCCACAGGGGATTCAGACATCCCTTCATCTCGTGAGATGAAAGACGAGCTTGCATTCAGGTCACTGCAGGGAAATCCGGCCTTATCTTGAGTCACGGCATCTCGGTGTCCATTCCACTTGAGGCAGCAAACTCAGGGTCCCTCTCACATACCTAGAGCTGAGAGAAGCCTCCTCTTGAGGTGCTTGTGGAAAGTTGGCATTCCTCTTGAGTCAAAGCCAGAGAATCAGCTCTCATCTCGAGATGACTTGCTGTACACGGAGCTTCTCTCTAGTTGCTGTGCTGAACTCGTGTTCCTCTAGACTTGGGATGGTGTTCTCGCGGAATCTCTGGAGTTGCCTAAAGGAAGGCAAGCCACTTGCTGTGTTTGCAGGGGAACGCCTGCTAGCTCTGGAGCCATTGCAGGGGAATCAGGCCTCATCTCGAGTTGATTTGTGGTACATGGAGCTCTTTTGTGTGATTGCGGTGACCTCAGGTCCCTCTAGACTTGTGACAGTGTTCTTGGGGCCTCTCTGGAGTTCCATCAAGGAAGTCAAGGCTCCTTTCTTGTTTGATGGGGAACATGGAATTGGTCTTCACGCAATGCTGGGGAATTGGGGTTCATCTCGTAGCGAGGGGGAAGCCTCATGGTTTTTCTCGAGTTGCAGCGGGCACCTGAGGTATATTCTCCAGTTGATTTTTGGCTGCACCAGACCACTGAGGAAGTTACCTTTTGACTATCCTTGATGACTGTTGTTAAATCCATCAAATTCTTTACATTTAATAGTGGAAACAAATGTGGTTAATGTAAGTTTGAAGTCAAGAATGACAAATTAATTTGCCTCTCTATCCCTGTGTTCCCCTTCACAGCTAAAATTTTCACCAGAGCACTGGAGAATTCTTTGCTAAATATATATTCCACAAAATGTTATTCTTATGAAATTTTAAAATCTTTAATCAATAACTTTGGTAAATGGTGGACTAAATTAAAAAAATAAAATATTCGCCTATGCAGCATTTCCTATGTTTATTTAATCATGCAAGTCTTCTTTCTCTTCTCTCTCTCTCTCTCTCTCTTTTTTTTTTTTTTTTTTTTTGCAGGTCTTCTATCTTCAAATGAGCATCTTGGGGTTTAGTGTTCCCCCAAACACCCTATAAAGAGCTACCCTAAGCCAACTTTTCAAGCACAGTCATAAGGTTCTTTTTGGTAGATTCATGTAGCATTTATTAATTAGATTGGATGAAGACTAACGATGCCTTCTTAACCTTGCCACCATGTTATAAGGAAAGCAAGTCTGGCACATAACTATGAAACATTTACTAAACAGAAATTCATTATTAATAAAACATGCATGCATGCTAAGTTGCTTCAGTTGTGTCCGACTCTTTGCGACTCTACGGACTGTAGCCCACCAGGTTCATCTGTTTATAGGATTCTCCAGGCAAGAATACTGGAGTGGGTTGCCACACCCTCCTCGATCTTCCTGACCCAGAAATCCAATCAGCACCTCTTACATCACCTGCATTGGCAGGTGGGTTCTTTACCACTAGTGCCACCTGGCAAGCCCACAATAATAAAACATAAGGTAAATCTCAATAAAATTCAGATCTCTGCTCTTTTAAATGCACTGATCACAGCCTGCATGAAAGATTCACTCAAGGCAGAACAATACAGGCAGATTTAGGTTCAACTTTTGGACTCAACATCTTTTAGAGATCAAGCCTCAAGTACCATCCCTAAGGTTACTGGCTACACAGTTTGCTAGATTTTATTTCCTGCTCAAAGAATAGAAGGGGTTGTCTTAAAATATTTCTGCCACGTCAAAAGGCTTGAGTAACACTTGTTTCACCAATGACAGTAAAATGAATTAGCACAATTTTATGTCACCTTTTCTATACTGAATATTCTTAAAATCATTTCAGACATTGTTATACACACATTGGGACATGTTTTATAACATCAGTTACCCTAATTTGCATCTTAGAGCAATGTGGTTGTGGTGTGAAATTATGAAAGGGGAGAAGGGAAAGAGCTACCTCATCGAACCATGTTGCCAAATGTGTTCTGTGAACCAACTGCATTAGAATCACCTGTAGTTCTTTCAAAATGAAGATTACTCCAAGTAATTACATGCACACCCTATCTGAGAGTCACTGGCACCGAGAATCAGCCTAAATCTTCTGGAAATGGCTTCAAAATTTTGTATCTCCTGTAATTTTGCAGCCATTTTGTGCCAAAACAAAGGGAATATGATGACAGTAAAGATCGATAAAAATTTTAAAGGGTTACCTACTGGTAGCTAAACTTACATGATTCAAGAAGGTCCCACAGTTTTCCTTTTCTGGATGTCACCACCAGGAATAAGAGCCACAAGATTTAATAACTGATGTGGCAATGGGTACCAACCAACCAGAATTGATGCCTTCCAGCCTGCAGGATCAGTGAACTGGCACTTTGTTGTTCCTGTATGTTATCAGCCCACAAATAACCATCGACCTCCCTGGCTGGCATACAGACAACTGCCTATAAGTAGTGGTGGGGTGATTTTTTTCCCTTTTTCTTTATAACTTTTATGTTGTGTTTTCTTTACTGGATTTGCTGTGTACTAACAATCGGTTGGTTGGATAGAGACAGTAGTGTCTTTGAGCCAACTCCTATTGACTTTGTAAAGTCAGTTGTTTGTATCTTTTCCAAACTCTACATTCAGTGATATCACACTGTTGCTTGAACTGGATCACTGTGGGAGTGTTTCTATCAAAGTGAATACTACCAATATGCTTCCCTCTCATAGCTGGTTGTTATACATTTTGCAGCACACCACTGGAGAGAGAGATTATTTTTTTTCACACCACTACTGTAATACATATAAATGTACTAGATATAACATTTATCATTTTAAACATTTTGAGTGTCCAGTTAAGTGGCATTAAGTGTGTTCACACTGTTGTACAACACCATCACCTCCATCTCCAGAATTATTTCATCCTTCCAAACTGAAACCTTGTACCCACTAGACCACAACTCCACAGCCCTGGATAACCACTGCTCTACTTTCTGTCTATGAATTTGTCTATTCCAGGCAGCTCAAAGAAGTGGAATCACACAGTAACTGTCTTCTCATGTCTGACTTCTCTCACGTAGTGTAATGATTTCAAGGAACACCCATGTTCTAGCATGTTTCAGAATTTCATTCCTTTTCAAGGCTGAATATTATTCCATTTTATGTATATACCATATATTGCATATCTGTTCACATGTTGATAAATATTTAGACTATTTCTATGTAATTTTACTGAGGCGTAATTCACATATAACAAAATTATACATTTTAGGGCACACTGTTTGATGCACTTTGAAAGATGTATATATCCATGCAAACACAACAAAGATACAAAATAGTTCCACCACTCCCACCACGCTAGAAAGCTTCCCCCTCACCTCCTTTTAAAGACTTGGTTATTTGCCTGCACCGGGCCTTAGTCGCTTTGTGGGGCTCCTCCTCACCTAGTATCCACAGCGCGTGGCCTTAGCTGTGCTGCAGCACGCAGAACCTTGGTTCCCGGAACCCGTGTCCCATGCACTGCAAGGATAATTCTTAACCACTGGACTCTTGGGAAAATCCTTCATCCTTTACCTCTGTCAACATGCCCCAAACTCCCTGGCTCAGGCAACTGCCATTGTGATTTCTATTAATACAGATTTATTCTGCTCGATGGAGAATTTTCAGTAAATAAAATTAGACAGTATCATACTTGATTCGGGCTCAGCTTTTTCACGCAGCATAATGTTTGCAAGACTCATCTGTACTGCTGTGTGTCTCAGTGATTCTTTCCTTTTTGTTGCTGGGCAGCATTCCACTGTCAAGGACTGTGAAGAATCTGAGATTTTATCCTGTTTGCAAGCTAAAAAGTTAGGCTGCCTCGGATTCATGCTTGTACCAGATCAAATATGATTTTTTTGCATGTAAGTTATGCCTCAATAAACTTATACAGGTAAAAACAACCTAAATGTCCACACATAGTAAATCTTGAGTCATAGCTGAGGAACCCTAAGCTTAGAAAACCTCAATCTTTCATAAGAGACTTCAAGAAAATCTGCCCAACCTTTGTTCCTGGAAGGAGACATTATCTTCATCATACTGGACTCCAAAAAATTTGCCTTCTGCTCCAGATGGAGAAATTATATTTTCCAAGGGTATCTACTGTGCAAGTGTTTTTTTTTTTTTTTAAAGAAGATTGTCTGGAGCAAAACTGTCAGCACCTCTATTCATAAGACATGTGGAAACACAAGGGACCCATGGGAATCATGTCCCAGTGTCTGGTGTGTGAATGAAGTGAAGTGAAACTTACTCAGTCATATCTGACCCTTTGTCACCTCATGTGTATACAGCCCGTGGAATTCTTCAGGCCAGAATGCTGGAGTGAGTAGCCTTCCCCTTCTCGAGGGAATCTTCCCAACCCAGGGATCAGATGGAACCCAGGTCTCCCACTTTGCAGGTGGATACATTTGTTTGTGAAAATAATGTTTGTCAAACATTTGTGTGAGAATACATTTGTTTATTCACTCTCCTGTTGATAAATATTTGTTTATTCATCTCCTATTGATGAATGTGATTCACTCTCCTATTGATGAACATGGAGATTGTTTGCACTTTGGGCTATTATGAATAAAGTTGATATGAACATTCTTAGACACATGTTTTGGATCTCTATGTTTTAATTTCTCTAGGGTAAATACCTAGGACTGTAATTGCTAGGCCATATGATAAGTCTATGTTTAACATTATTAAAGCATTGCCTGGTTTCAAAAATAGTCATAATTTTTTTACTTCTGCCATTAGTGTATGAGAGTTCCAGGCGCTCCCCCTCTTTGCCAGTAAATATCAACATTTTATCGAGTCTACTTTATTATTATTATTTTCTCTCTGTCTTGCTCTATATATCTCATCCCCACTCTTTCAGAGAAAGTTGCAGATATGACACCACTTTACCCCTAATGTTTTGAAGTGTGTTTCTTAAAAAAACTTTTATATGACCACAGTACTATTATTAAAGTCAGGAAATTAATATTGATACAATACTGTTATCTAACTTAGAGATTTTATTCAGAATTCACCAACTTTGCCCATAAGGGCCTATTTTGCAAAAGAAAATCTGATATTATGTGTCATTTAATTATAATAGCCTTTTGATTCTTAACAGAGTGATTTGTATTAGTTTTTACATTAGAAGCAAATGGCCCTGTGATCTTAATCTCTTTTTAGGCATTATGATCTCCATTTTTATCTTTATTTTTATTTATTTATTTAATCTTTATTTTTAATAAGTTAACTAATTAATTACATAAAGCAATACATTCACATGGCTCAAAATTTTAAAAGCATGAAGTATTCAAAGGGAAAAATCTTTTTTCTACTCTACTCTCAGGTTCCCAATTTGGAGACTCCCCAAATAGAAATTTGTAATCGACCCCTAATTGACTATGTATACTTTTTTTTTACACAAATCTGCTGACTATTGTTTGCCAAACACTTGAGATGGAGGAATTCATTTTCTTTTAAAGCAATGAGGTAATCTGGCAATGATGAGAAAAAGGATTGCTGTAAAGCTACTTCCTCTTTCAAATTAAATTGATCTTAGTCAGATTAAGAAGCTACTTACTACTACCTGTCTCCTTACTACTCCTTCTCCCCCCGCAGGGGACTGTGTCACCAGGACCTAATGCTGAAGCTTGTCACAGGTGAGGGACTTTGTGCAGAGGAAAGAAATAAAGAACTTGATCCACCCAGATGGCTCAAGAAATCCAGATCATCTCTGCCTTTCTCCTCTTGTTCTTATGTTACTTGGGAGAAAGATTCTAGAGGACAGAACTACACAAGGACCGTGTCTAATTTCTGGAGGAAGACCTTCCTTAAGACTCTGGGCTAGGACCCTCTCGGGTCAGTGACAGTGATTCAGGCAAGATTTGCCTTATATTCTGAGAATGGTAACATGGAAATGGTAAAATAGTCAAGTGTCACAGGCACTGGCAGTGAAGACCCAGGTGTGCAGATGAGTCTTGTCACTTGCCCCTGGGTATGGCTGTTATATTTTCCAAATACAACATATAACCTGAAAGAAACTTTCCCAAATAAGTGAATTTATTTATATTAAAATTTCCAGTAGGATAACCATAATATATAGCTATTTGCAGGTTGTTTATTCATTATTGGAAATCTTCTTACTCTCTTATGACCTACTTGCATTTAAAAAAAAAAAATGGCTCTACTAGTTTTTTCTTTTTTTTCTTTTTTTAAAGATTATAGTGTAGAAAATTTCACACACAAAAAATAGAACACAAATCTCCATATTCTCTTATCCTCCAGCTCCAAGTTTTCAGCTCAAGGACAAGCTTTTTCTATTTCTGCTCGACCCACCTCACCCCCCAACCCTTCATACAGATGGTTGAAGCAAATCCTAAACCAAAGCAAAGCAAATCATCTTATATCATCATTTCATCCATAAATGTTTCAGCATGTTTTCTTAAAAGGCAGTGAGTCTTTTAAAAAAATAATTTAAATTCCTTTATCATTATCCACGATTCCTTAATATTATCAAAGATCTAGTGTTCATATTTCCTTGATTGCCATAATATATAATTGAGCTTCTTTGTTTAAATCAGGGTTCTTGGCTGATGTATCACTTAAGATTCTCTGATCTTTATCTTCCTACTCAGTCTCTCTTTTGAGGAGGGTATTTATATTGAAATATAGTTGATTTACTCCCCTGGTGGTTCAGCAGTAAAGAATCCGCCTACAATGCAGGAGACACGGGAGGCTTGGGTTCAATTCCTGGGTCGGGAAGATCCCCTGGAGGAGGGCAGGGCAACCCACTCCAGTATTCTTGCCTGGAGAGTCCCATGGAAAGAAGAGCTGGTGTTCTGTAGTCCATAGGGTGGCAAAGAGTCAGACGCGATGGAAGAGACTGAGTATGCATGAGCACATAGCCGATTTATAATGTTACATTTGTTTCAGTTATACAATACAGTGAATCAGTATTTTTACAGATTATACTCCATTTTATTATGAAATAATGACTATTTTTTCTGTGCTGTACAATACATCCTTGGGGTTTATTTACTTCATACATAGTAGCTTTTTAATTTCAATTTTTTAAATTCTGAAAGTATGATAACACATTTACAGGAGACTTGGAAAATACACTGTATATTACAATTATTTTTTAAGGAGATAAATTAAGATTTTTAGTTGGAGTTTTAGTATCAAACTCTCAAAAATTAATAGAATGAATATGTAGAGAAATAGAATGATATACTAGACCTGAAAAACACTATGAACCAATTCAATATAATTAAGATTTATACAATTTTTACACAACAGTAGGACACAAATTCTATTCAAGTTCCCATAGACTGTAAATTGGGAGACTCTGGAACTTATCCAAGGACATAAAACAACGTGCAAAAATTTCATGGTCTTAAAGGTATTGAAATCACACAGGGTCTGTTCTCTTATCACAGTGGAATTACGTTAGAAACCAACATAAAAAGATATTTGAAAATAACCCACATCTTTTCAAGTGCAATGTGACATTTACTAAGAGAGTTACTCAGTCTCTCTCTATTTTCTTGATAAAGGATATAAATCGGAAAATATTTCTTAAAGTTAACCTTTACTGTAGGTAAGCTGCAGTTGCAGGTATGGTGCAAATTCAAACTGAAATAGTATTTAAAAGCATCCATTGGCAGAGTTCTCTACTTTACCACGGCAGATTTGAACTATAATAACTGAATAAGGTAAATCTATTACTTTGCAGACAAAGTATAAATATGTATGTTACACCAGATTACATTAAAATGTCTGTTAGTTTATTTTTCATTACCATTCCTGCTGTCAGTTCCACTTTCTCATTCACCTTAGTTATAGCTTAGTACTTAAAGTATTGAGTGGTCAAAGTTCAAACTTTAGGAGGAATGAAATGGCATTTCTTGGTCTTAAATTCTAATTATGCACCACAGGCTGAATTGTAGCTCTTTTCTCTCAAAATGTGTA
This sequence comes from Muntiacus reevesi, assembly GCF_963930625.1. Taxonomy (NCBI): domain Eukaryota; kingdom Metazoa; phylum Chordata; class Mammalia; order Artiodactyla; family Cervidae; genus Muntiacus; species Muntiacus reevesi. Next base: position 359,527 of record NW_027078009.1, read on the forward strand.
GGTTTTCTGTTGATAAATTGGCATCTGTATTAGGGTGCAACCTTAGGGTAACTGACTGCTTACTTTTTAAGTTTTGTTAAACGCATATAGTGTGTTTGTATTTGCTGCATAATTGAGAAGTTTCATTTTTGCCCAAGTATTTTTTATTGTAAAGCTTTTTAGGAATTTGAAATCTTTCATCTTTGGAAAGAAATCTCAAGTTAATATTAAATCTTATTTTCAGTGGTTGAGTACTCAGATCCTGACTGAGGTGGTTTATTTGTAATACACTCTTTGTATCCTTAGGATCCTTAATTTCAAGTATACTGTATTTAATATTTTTAAAACACACAGTGTTTTAAAATACAATGTAATGTTAACTTTTTAATTAACTTCAGTTTTTGGAGTCCTGTATTATTAACTTTAGGTCAGTAGTATAATTTTATACACTATGGAGATTTTGTTGTGTCCTAGCTTTGTATTTTAATGCTTGCTGCGTTCAGTGTAAATGTTTCCTTATTGTTTTGTTTTTACCATGAAGATCAGAATTTGTGAGAAAGAGTTAGATGCAAAGGTTAATTGAGCACCTATAAATTTGGCTGTTTAATTAAAATTCAGTTCCTCAGTAAACAGTAGTCACATTTTAGATGCTTAGTAGCTTCAGGTGGCAGTGGCTACTGTATTGGACAGCACAAATACAAGAACAAAATGGCTCTGTCACTGCAGAAAGGTCTTTTGAATAGTGCTGCTTTGCAGTGAGTTAGGTTCTGTCTAGACTCTGGGAATACAGAGATAAACATGACTGACAAGGCAAACACTTAGCTCCTGGTGGGGTTGAGAGATGGCAAACAAATAGCTGATGTCCATCATGTCATCATTAGGAAGAAAGATGAAAGTGGGTAAGAGAGAAGATGTAATGAAACAGTGTGCGGGGAGGTACCTGTTAACTAGGTGGTCAGGAAATGTCTTCTTAATATTTGCATGTCAGTGAATGAAGAGAAGGAGCAAGTCTTGTGAAGACCTGTAGGAAGACCCTTCTAGGCACAGGGAACAGCAAGTGCAAAACCCTGAAGTGAGAACAGATTGGACATACTTGAGGAATGGCAGCAAGGCATGTGCAAGTGAGGTCCGGGGAGAATGGTGCGTGATGAGGGGCGACATGACGGACAGTAGCCACATCATGTGGTACCTTGTGGTCTGTGGTAAAGACTTAGAATTTTAACCTGAGTGTGGTGAAAAGACATTGGAGGGTTTTGAGCAGAGGAGTGGCATGATCTAAATTATGTTTATTTAACTTTAATATGCCAGATTTACAAATAAAACAGTTAAAAACCCCCATGCCCTCATTCTCCAACTCTAGCAAAATGGGCCCAACTGAGATCATTGATCCCATGGATGACCTGTCCTTCCTTTATATATATTATCTCCTTTATCCTTCCCTGTAATATTGTGAAGTAGGATTTGTGTTTTAAAAGATCACCCTGGCTGCCGTGTAGAGAGTTAAGTTTAGGGGGGCAAGAGGAAAAGCATGAGGGCCTTTGGGAGCCTGAGACAGCAGTCTTAAGTGAGAGGTGATGGTGGCTTGGAGTCGAACGGCAGGTGGTGGTTGAAGTGATGAGAAGCAGCCAGATTCTGGTGAAACCAGCAGGAATGCTGGTGTATGTAGTTAAGGAAAGAGGAGCAGGGGTGATGCCTGTACTGTGGTCCAGATGATGATGTGACTGCCCATAGGAGAGTTCAGTTTATTCATGTTAAGTTTAAGATACCTAGTAGAAGTCCAGAGGTTGTCAAGGACACATTTTTAGGTTAAGAAAAAGAGGAAAACCCAGTGAAGGTAACTAAGGAGATATGCTGCAATAGCTAGCTGTTGATTTATGGACTGAGTTTGGCCTCCAGGTTTGCTAGAGCTGGAGCTAGCTATTGTAGTGTCTCATGTCCCATATCCCAAGCAACCCCTCAGCCACTGCCAGACTGGAATGATTGGTCCTCTGGATAGTAGGGAATCAGTGTTTCAGGTAGGAGAACATGATACATTGAAGAATACTGCTGAAGAATTTAGACAAACACATTGATTTGTGAAGGTATTAAATGTCTTTAATGAGCAATAGAATTTCTAGAGAATATAGTTACTCTTAAATGGAACACTAAGTAGAAGATTTTCTTGTATACTTTATAAATATTGCATTAGTAGTTCAAAATCAGAATTTTATTAAATTTTACTTTCTCCCTTTTTTTCTCATTTTAAGTAGATGAAATGCATGTAAAAATGAAAGCACCAAAAAGAACTGTGGGTGAAAGTTGGATGGCCTAACAGTTTATTCAGATTTTAAGATTTATTTACATATTATATCATTAGCAAAAGGTGTGTTATAAGGGTAAATTTGTAAGTGAATATTGACAAGTTGTTAAGTTTCTGCTTAAAGTCTTATTTGCTATTTTAAGTTATTGTTTCTTACAGATTTTCTAATCTGTGCTTATTTTACTAGGAGTCATGGCTTTGAAAGAATTACCTTACTGATTTCAAACACCATTTTAGGAGTAATTTTCCATATGCCTTAAAAGAAATAACCAAGCAAAAAAAGGAAAGGGACAAATAAAAGATATTGCCATTCTCATCCACTGTTTAACCTGACATTTTCAGAAAACAGTCTCACACTGAACTTTGTACACTGCAAGTAGTTGTTATCTAGACTGTGAAGTAAAGATAAAAGCTGTAGTATCTGATCTTAAACAAGTCACTTTAAGCCCTGGACTTCCAATTTTACTTAGTTTTTATTTTTATTTTTAATCTGTGAAGTGAATGTTTTGTGCTAAATGAGTGTCAGTTATCAAATTGTATAGATAAGAATTTAATAAAAATTTGCTTAGAGTGGATAGTTTGTTTGTGAGAGGCACTGTGTAATTACTGAATCTTTGAGAGCATAACATCACTAGTTTCTGCTCTCATTTATATACACAAGGAAGCGTAATGTAACTGTTATCAGTATCCTGATGGAAGAGGGATAATTGAAGAAAAGCAGTTCTCTTTTTTAAAATAAGTGAAAAGAACAAATTATGGATGAAGTTTCACTGGAAAAGTGTAAGCCTGGAAGTTCTTTGAAATGTTTACCTGAAGTAAGAGCAGATAAACGTAAAAACAAATTACCAAATAAAACTTGACAAGCAGATACAGATACTCAAGGTGCAATTCCCCAAATGAGCAAACGCTTGAACAGATTTTAAAGTCTTTGTCAGAAGGTTCTTAAACTTATCAAAAGGAAGAAACTACTTGGAGAATCAGTGAGGCTCTTTGGGCAGAGTTCAGAGGATATGCTCAGAAGTGATAAGTATGTTGTAGGCAGAGAAACTTCATTCACTGAAGTTTTTTGGTCTCTCACTGTAAGTAAAGTATTATGACAGATAATTAGATGCCCTAAGGTATATTCTTTGATCTCTTAAGTGATTCATAAATTGCAAAAATCAATACAAAATCTTAAAATTGATAAAAATGTGTGTCAGACTCTAGTCATGAGATGGAAATCATACCAGTGATTTTCACAGAGAATTTAATACAACCGGTTGTTAACTAGGCATTTCCACTTAATAGTGGAAAGACAAAAGGGAACAGCAAGGTCTTGTCGGAAGCCACCACTGCCTCCTGACCGGAGAGCAAAGAGAAGAGGGCAAGTGGCTGGAAAGAAAGGCTGCAGCCCAAACTCAGGCCTCGAGGAAGGGGTTTGCACTCAGCTGGGACTAATGTCTTTGGGATCAGGAGAGGGGCCCAGTGGGGTAAGGGTACAGGGCTCAGCAAAGAGGGTTCTGCTGGCTGGCGCTGGTGTTCTAGGGGCACGGTGATACTGGTTCTGTGTCAGGAAGATACAGACTGGAACCAACTCTGGCTGCTAGAATGAACTGCTGCTGGCCTGAAGAGTGGTTGGGTTGCACTGGTGGCAAAAGGAAGCAAAAAATAGGACTAGGAAGCAAACAGAAAGTGCCACATTTTCCTCCTCCAGCTTTCTGGTCTCAAGTAACCCTTGACTTCCAGGTGGCTCAGTGGTGGAGAGCCCTCCTGCCAGTGCAGGGACAGATTTCAATCCCTGGGTTGGTAAGATCTGCTGGAGAAGGAAATGACTACCCATTCCAGTATTCTTGCCTAGAATATCCCATGGAAAGAGGAGCCTGGCGGGCTGTAGTCCACGGGGTTGCTGAAGAGTCTGACACAGCTTAGTGACTAAACAAAAACAAGCACTTTATTGGCAGAGCCTAACAAGAAGCAAACTGTAAAGGAGAAAATGTGACTCACCCCCAGGATCACAAAGTAAGAGCGTGGAAGGGTAGTTTTAAGGCTGAGAAACAAAAGCTCAATAACTTGCAGGAAGAAAAATGAATCTACATCTTTCACACAAGGCATATTTAAGTGTCATTAGAACTTTATAGTCAAGAAATGCTATAGGAATTAATAGGAGAAGACAGATCCTTGTTAGGATAAACAGACAAGGCAGTGTTGGAGAGTAGTGTTTTAATGTGAATGTGATTTTAGCAGGCAGAAGTGAAGTGAGGGATGGTTGCAGTAATGGAAGGAGATATTATAGGGTATGAGAAAGCTATAAAATTGCATAATGGAGGACATGGGACAGACCTGGATCAAATTGGTTTCTACTGATGACTAACTTTAATGCTGAAAGTCATTTTTTGTCTCTGACTCTCATTTCTCTTTCATCCTTGATCCTTTAGGCATTGAAGACTATTATTGGTTGGATCAAAACCATGTTTTAGGACCATTATTTTAGAGTTTCTGGAGTTGGAGGTGACAGAGAATCAAATATGGAGATACTTTCTTGAGCAAGTAAGTTGTTACTTGCTCCAGATACAGTTTTCTTATTAACACAGAAGTTTTTAATCAGGTCCATGGATAAGGTTGAGAATATCCTTCAATGCGTGAATATAATTACATGTGATTTTTATGTTGTCAAGGAAGAGGTTTCAGGTGTAATTTTCATCAAAATGAGATTAAATAAAAGGATGTTTGGAATTTGGTAGACCATTAAATGTAAGTAAACTACTCAAAGCATATGGGTGTACTGTCATTATTCACTTTATTGGGCACTTAATATGTTGAAGGCACTTAGGAAAAAGAATGTAGGGTAATAAAAGTATATCAGTATAGTAGGGAGCTGGTCCTGCTCTTTCATGGGGGGCATAGGTCCTAGGGAGGGCTGCCTGCCTAGGTAGTGATTTGTGCTAAGATATAGAAGGTGAAAAAGGAGTTAACGATGAAGACACTGAGGTGGTGAAATTGTGGCATTTTTAATAAAAGTGGATTGACAGTATTACCATAAATTTCCCTAGTGACTTGTTTTGAGGGTCTGCAGGCTGCTCTTGAACTTCCATAAGGAAGCTTGTTGAATATTTCTCAGATAGCCTTTGGAGGCTATCTATTAAATTCACAGATTCAAGTTAAAGGAGCCAATGTGGCCTAAGCTGGTGGTCTTCAATTTTGACCTGATGTCTAGATTTTTTTTAATCTTGGGTTGAACTGTGGAGTTACAAAAGATATTATTTTCATTGTGGTAAGATGTCCATAGCATAAAAATTAGCATTTTAACCATTTTTAAAGTGTACTGATTGGTGGCATTAAGTACATTTCACATTTTTCATGTTACCAGTCTGAAACTCGGTACACATTAAATAACAGCTTCCTATGCTCTTCTCCCTCCAGGTACTGGGAACCGCTATTGCATTTTTCCCCTTTATTAATTTGACTGTTCTGGTACCATGTATCAGTAGAAACTGAAAACACTGTTTAATGTCTGGCTTAACTTCACTTAGCATGATATCTTTAAGGTTTATTCATGTTGTGGCACTACTAGCATTTCATTCCTTTTTTTTTTTTTTTTTTAAATGGAGTTCATTTTTTAGAGCAATTTTAGATTCGTATTAAAATTGAACAGAAAGTACGGAGTCCTCATACACTACTCCTACCCCCATGGATGCACAGCCTCCCTCACGTCAGCGTCCCACACCAGAGTTGTGTATCTGTTGTAAAATACAAACCTCAGTGATACATCATTTACACTGGAGTCCTTGGTTTATGTGAGGGGTCACTCTTCTTGTTGTACAGTCTGAGTTTTGTGTAAAGACATAGTGTCATACGTGGTATTTTCACTGATCCAGAAGCAAGTTGCCCTCCAAATACACATTCTGCATCTATGGATTCAGAAAGCCACAATCCATACACATGATACACCATCTGCAGTTGGTTGAATATGTGGAGGCAGAACGGTATGGAGGGTTAACAGTATTCTTCACCACTATGCATTCACAGTTTAAAAGAACATGCCAGTTTCACTTAAAATTGTTCTTAATTAAGTAAAAAATTACTAATCTTATTAAGTCACAATCCTTGAAAACACGTAATTTTAATATTCTGTGTGGTGAAATGGAAAGTGTGCCTGAAGTATTTTGGCTGCATGCCAAAGAATGATGGTTGTCTCGAGGAAATGCACTTGTCATTCTGTTTGTATTTTCTGCAATGGACATGATTTTAATTTAAATGACTAACTATGCTTATTCAGACTTGGGTATTTGTAGATATTTTCTCAGAAATGGAAAAAATAAGCCTATCAGTTTCAGGAAAATAGTGTCTGTGCTAGAGATAAAATTTGAACTTTCAAGCAAAAATTAATATTTTTGGAGAACTTGTATCCACCATCTGAGTTTTATCTGTATATTCTATTTTTTTGCTCTTCATTTTTTTCATCTCTCTTCATTAGGCTTATTTAGAAGCTGCTAGAGGATTTACACACACACACACAAATACATACATATATATATATATATATATATATATATATATATAATATAAAATGAAGGAGAATATATGTATTCTCCTTTATTTCCAAGGACTGTTTTAACAGAGCACAGTGCTTGAGCTTGGCAGTTTTCTTGTTTGAGCGTACTGACCGTACTGACTGCAACGCTTCGCTCTGTTGGTTCCCACTGCTGTTAGGAAGTCAGCTATGAGTCTGAACTGTTGCTACTTTATAAAAGTTACTTCCCTCCCCACCCCCCCACCTCCCCCATAAGACTTTGCTCCTTGTCTTTTATTTTCTGCTGTTTGACAATGATATATCCAGGTGTGGTTTTCTTTTTTATTGATTTTCCTTGGAATTCAGTGAGCTTCTTAAATCTGAGATCTTGAGTGAAGTGTCTAAACACATCTGAAAAATTCTCATCTTTAAAATATTAATGCCATTTTTCTCCTTCCCTTTAAAGACTAAGTGATTGTATATAAGACCCACTTACTGAATTTTTTGTTTCTCTTTGTCTCATTCAAACATACATTTGTTGAATTTGTTTTATTTTTATTTTTCAGTTCTAGAGTTTCTGTCCAGTTATTCCAGCACTGTTTGCAGAAAAAGACTCTTGTTTCTCTTTTGGATTGCTTCGGCTCCTTTGTCTGAAATCATCAGTTGACTGTACTTGTAGGCCTGTCTTGGGGCTCTTCCACTGACCTATGTTTGTCTGTTCGTTCACCAGTTCTGTGCTGTCTTGATTACTGTAGTACAGTAAGCCTTGAAATCGAGTGGTCTGAGTCCTCCAACATTGTTCCGCTTTGGTCTTGTGTTGGGTAGTCTAGTGCTTGCCTTTGTGTGTAAACTTCAGAAATCATTTTGTTGATAACTATAAAGTAACTGGCTGGGGTTTTGATTGGAATTGTGTTGAATCTATAGATCTAGTTGGGAAAAATTGTTGCGTTAACTACTGAGATGATGTATAACTGGGATTGTTTTATGTAAGAGCTCTTTTTACTTCCAGTTCACCGTTACTCTGGCAGGGAGCCCTTACAGGTTCAGCTTGAAGTAGGGATAATATACCAGAGTCCCCATGTTTGTCTGGCTCTGGAGTTTGACTTTTCCCTGTGAAGCCTCTGAAAGGTTAGTTCCGTTTTCCAGCCTTTTCGTTGGAATTGGGTATTTGGTTCCACAGCCCTTGGAACCTGAGTACTGGAATCTTGCTTTATTTTGGGGACCCAGCAATTGTTCATCACCTTGTTACCTCTTGAATGCTTTTGAGTTGTTAAAAACTATTTCATCCAGCTTTTAAAGTTATTTTCAGGACGGGAATCAGTTCTAATTTCCTCCTCTATCATTGCTGAAAATGAGTTTCCCCAGTTTCCTGTCTCCTTCATAGAATTGGCGGTCAGTGTATTTAGACGAGGAGCGGGATGAATTCTCCCAACTTTTGAATGTCTGTTGACACCTTCCAGAGAGTAATAGGTAAGTAGATCTTCAAAAGCTCTACCTGTGGTGAATAAATGATGCAGTTGAGTTTTTGTGTGGTCTGGTTAGTATAAAATGTGCCTTGGTTTTGGGCACTGAACAGTTGGGCAAAGAACCTACCAGTAGTTTTGGGTTTGTAGTATAGATTGCTACTCATCTGTCCCAGTTTTCATTCATTCTCTCTCCGTGATAGAATTCCCAGTTTTTTGCTGGGCTGTGCTGTGCTTACTCACTCACTCAGCCAGGTCCCGACTCTCTGCGACACCATGACTGTAGGCCACCAGGCTCCTCTGTCTATGGGGATTCTCCAGGCAAGAATACTGGAGTGAGTTGCCATGCCCTTCTCCAGGGGATCTTCCCAACCCAGGGATGGAACCCAGGGCTCTCACAATGCGGCCATATTCTTTACCAACTGAGGCACCAGGGAAACCCAAGAATACTGAAGTGGGTGGCCTACCCCTTCTCCAGAGGATCTTTCCAACCCAGGAATCGAACTGGGGTCTCCAGCATTGCAGGCGGATTCTTTACCAGCTCAGCTAAAAGCTCACATACATGTATGCATTTAAGCAGACTTCAAATCCAGCTAATTTTTATTCTTGCTATACATCCTCCTTTCTCCTAGTCTGTACCAGCATTGTTTCTTGAGCTTGTCACGTCTTGCCTGTATTGCTCAAGTAGACATACAACTACTTCTTTGTTTAGAGTCTTGTAACTGATATTTTCTTTTTCATCAGCAGAAATGAAAGAACTTTTCAACTATGTTACTCCTGTGCTTGCAGAATTGATTTTAGTGTCCTTAGTTTTCAACTCTTTGTGATCTGGTCCCATTTGTCATTCCTAACCCTACATTTGATACCCTAATAACACCAAATATTAAAAATTTCCCTCCCCTTGTATTTGTGGTTCCTTACGACTGTGTCCTTTCTCATGCCTAATCCAGGGTTAACTTTCTTTTAAAATAAATTAGTTTCAGGTATTTTTTTAGTTTAATCAACTTTACATGTTTCTGAACATGAGAATAAATAGGCTCTGCTGTTGAATGCAGTGTAGCCTGAAATCTACACTGTGTTTATATAGTGTTTATATATCTAGTGGTTTTTATCCTAAGTTGCAAATTTTGTTTTTCTTAAGATAATCTGTTAGAAAAAGTGATTGTAATATGTGAGTCATAAAATTAAATTGTTTCAGAATTGGGCTTATCTAGACCAGTCTCCTGTTTCACATATAAGGAAATTGTGGCCAGGAGAAATTAGTGATTCTGTCAAGTCAAAATTAGTTAGAAGCAGAATCAAGGTCTGTCGTGAGTTTCATCCTAATATAAATATCTGCTTAACGAAAATCTTCAAGTGTGTTGAAGTTTTCAAGTGTTCTTATCCCTGTAGTACATCTAGGATTACCACACCATGTTTCAAGGGCCTGTAGTTCTTGTGTGAATAGCAACTTGGGTAATGAACTGAGCAGTATGCATTCTTAATTTATGCCTTAACAACTCTGATTCTGTAATGAATGGTTTGCTTACAGTCACTTTAATATACTTACCTTCTTGACAGTTCATTCTGGGAGGAATAGTTAAGTGTTTAAGTGAAACAGGCATGGTAGATACAACACTTAACAGTTATGTGTGTCTTTGTTTTTAGCATCAAGCATTGCACGATTCTCTCGAATAATGTAGATCACCTTTTACTGAATTTAACACTGTCTGATATCATGGTCTCCCTGGCAAATGCCTCAACTTTGCAGAAGGATTCCAGTTGGATAGAAAGGATAAGGAAATTTGTAACAGAAGCCCTTGAAGATGGGTCTAGGCTAAACAGTAAGCAGCTGAACAGATTGCTTGGTGTCTCCTGGAGGTTAATGCAGATGCAGTCAGACAGAGGTGGGTGTCAATGCTCTGTCCTTACTTAAGAGAGGGGCTCTTACGCATACTGTTAATGTTGAGCATCTAATTTTGAGTTCATACCTGTCAAACATTTCATAGTCATTTACGTTCGAGCCATAAAAGGTAGCCAGCATAATCATGAAGGAATGTCTGCTTGAACCCTGATGGCTGAGAACACCCCCTTTTCGGTGGGTAGGTCCACTCTGAAGCTGATGGGTAGGTTTTCTACTAGATTACATAGTTGGAGTGAAAGAAGGTAAGTTTTATTAATAGGAAATGACATTGAGCCTAAGGATAAAGAAATACTTTTCTGATCTAGTTTGACTAGAAATTGGTGGATCCTTATCTCTTTACCTTTCTTGTAACTTGAAGTTATGTTGCATTAAGTCAGTTTTTAGTGTGACTTACTAATTCTTTTCATTCAAGCAGAACCTTGCTGTTTGGTTCCTGGCTTATCCACCTTTCTAGTATTGTGGTATTTGTTGTCCTTTCCTAGGTTTGTTGTCTCTTAGGAAAATTTGTACTGTAATCTCCGATTGGTTTGACTTTTTTATTAGGCCATTGATGTAGGATTTTGATGGTAGTCATCAGTTTGTGGCTAAAATCTGCTTCCTCATAGGAACAAGGTGCTTCTGTGCTTTTTAGAAGAATTATGGTGCTGGTGAAGAAACATTTTGACTCACATGCAGCTGTTTTCTCTTGTTTCTTAGAGGCTACAGAGTCTCTCATAAAGGCAGTTTATACATTGTATCAGCAGAGAGGCCTTCTCCTTCCAGTTCCGACTTTGTTACTGAAGTTTTTCAGTAAAAGCTATCAAAAAGAAGAACTGAGATCTTACAGAATCTGGTACAGTTCCTTTGTTATTTTGCTTTTCTTTTTCTTACCAGGTTACTTTGTAATCTGTATGAATAAGATGATAGGGTGATTAAATCTTTGGAGAAAATCTTCTTTTTATCCTTTTTGGTTTTATTATTATTTTTTTTTAAATAAAAAGGCATACATAATAGTTTCAGTAACCTTTATACACATAACTGAGAAGGTAAAAGTCTCTTTGAGCATATATTTCCACTTGTCTGCTTAACAGCTAAAGGACAATTATTGGAACCACCTGTAGCAGCCTCAGAATTTTGTTTTGCTTCCCATAAAAATTATGGAGGTTTAACCTCCGGCCCTTAGTGACATATTGGGACACATGGTATAAGAATGAGGGCAGTAGAAGAGGAGAGGTGTACAATAGGTGAAAGAGATTAAAAGGTGCAAACTGAGTTATAAAGTAAATAAGTCATGGGGATATAATATACAGCATAAAGAATATGACCAGTAACTTTTATTAGGACAGGTGGTTACTAGACGTATGGTGACCATTTGCAATGTGTACAGATGTCAGACTATTATGTGATACATACCTGAAACTAACATAATACTGGGTGTCAAAAATGTTTCAATAAATTTTTAAATGGCGGTATCTTAAAGAGCAAAAGTGTCCAGCTTGGTTTGGTGCTGTCTGGTGATGCAGACAACACGAAGAGTAGAACTCAGGAATCAGTCTTAGATGTGGTGAGTTTGAGGTTTACTTGGGATAGTCTGGAAGAGATGTTTGGGTGAAAGATAACGGGATTTGTGGTACCTCAGCATACATAGGTAGTTGTTAGAACATATTCAAGTCTTTACTGTGAGTCAGGTGCTTTTCTTAATTTTTCAGTAATTCTCATACTTTTATGTAGGTACTGTTGGTTTCTGCCTTATAGAAGGAAGCTTAGGTTAAATAAGTTGGTGAGTGTCATGCTGTTAAAGGGCAGCCAGACTGAGACTTAAGTTCAAGTCTGGTAGACTCCAAAGGTTGTGTGTAAATCACTGAACTCTTGGGGGACAGCAAAAGTGATTGCCGTGTCCAAGATGAGACATTAGAGAGTGAGCAAGTATGTGCAAGAATGGAAATAACCCAAGTTTGAAGCCACTTAATGTGGGGGCACCCTATACTGAATGCATAAATGACTTAATATAGTAAAACGGTCATTACAAATTAGTGTAAAGAGTTCACAAGCTAAGTAGAGCCTGTGTCCTTTAAGATAAAATTACAATGTACATAGTGCCCCAAACTACATAAACTTTTAAAATACAGTGGGTAAAACCTTAGAGAATACTATAGATGAATATAGTATGCCAGTCATCTTATAGGCTCTCAAATGTTTAAATAAATGTGGTGTATTTCCCTTTTCTTTGATGGCCTTAGATACCGTAGTAAAGTGTTATCACGTTGGTTGGCTGGTTTACCACTGCAGCTTGCACATCTCGGCTCCCGAAATCCTGAGCTTTCAACACAGTTTGTTGACATTATCCATACTGCTGCAGCCCGAGCAAATAAAGAGCTACTCAAAAGTTTACAAGTTACTGCTCTCCGAATCTATGGTAAGAGTGTTGTTTACCTGTGTATGTAATAATCGGTCTACCCCGACTTAAGAACAATGTTTCAAAGGGGAGATCTTTAGGTTTTACTTTTCCTTCAAATTATACATTAATTGTACCATGGTAAAATGAATAAAATATCAAACAGTAAATTCATTTTCAATAGTATTACTTAATACAATAGTTTAAGAAAACTAAAGGTTGTAGATGTTTCTTCAGATCTTAAATTATCTTTTAAGCCACGAAATTCACAAATTCAAAACTGATCAGGTATTTTTATAGAATTCTTTTGAAACTTTGATGGCAAATTTTACTTATTTAATCGTTATTGAGATCTTGTACGGCTTTCATATATTAACGTTTCACTCACCCCTGAAACCTTTTCATTCTTTTAGCAAAAATATCAATAAAAATATACATATATGCATATGTATAATTAGTATTTATTATTAGGACACAGTTTATATACCATAAAATTGGCCATTTTACACTGTGCAATTCATTAATTTTTATCATATTCCCAAGATTGTGCGATAGTCACTATTATCTTATTCCAGAATATTTTTATCACCTCAAAAAGAAACTCTACCATTAGTAGTCCATCCCTATTTCCTCATTTCTTCCTACCTCAGCTCCTGACAACCACTGCTCACCATTTCTGTCTCTCTGTATTTGCCTGTTTTGATCATTTCTCACAGATGACATTGTGTGATGTGGATCTTCTCAGTATGGCTTCCGTCACTTGGCATACTGTTCTTAGGATTTACGAGCATATACGAGTACTGTATTTCTTTTTAATGCTGAGTAACATTCCACTGTTGAATATACACCACTTTATATTTACCCATTTATTAAATGACAAACGTTGGTTTGTGTCTACCTTTTGTGTGTGGTATTTAAAAATCTGTATTTTTCAGTATTGCTTATATATAGGAGTGTGTGTGTATACTCAGATAAGTCTTTGGTTTTAAATTCAGTTCAGTTTAGTTGCTCAGTCGTGTCCAACTCTTTGCAACCCCATGAACTGCAGCATGCCAGACCTCCCTGTCCATCACCAACTCCTGGAGCCCAACTAAACCCATGTCCATGAAGTCGGTGATGCCATCCAAGCATCTCATCCTCTGTTGTCCCCTTCTGCTCCTGCCTTCAATCTTTCCCAGCATCGGGATCTTTTCCAACGAGACAATTCTTTGCATCAGGTGGCCAAAGTATTGGAGTTTCAGCTTCAGCATCAGTCCTTCCAATGAACACCCAGGACTGATCTCCTTTAGGGTGGACAGGTTGGATCTCCTTGCAGTCCAAGGGACTCTTAAGAGTCTTCTCCAACACCACAGTTCAAAAGCATCAATTGTTCTGCATTCAGCTTTCTTCACAGTCTAACTCTCACATCCATACATGACCACTGGAAAAACCATAGCCTTGACTAGACAGACCTTTGTTGACAAAGTAATGTCTCTGCTTTTAAATATGCTATCTGAGTTGGTCCTAACTTTCCTTCCAAGGAGTAAGCATCTTTTAATTTCATGGCTGCAGTCACCATCTGCAGTGACTTTGGAGCCCAGAAAAATAAAGTCAGCCACTGTTTCCACTGTTTCCCCATCTATTAGCCATGAAGTGATGGGGCCGGATTAGGTTGATATTATAATTGTCCCTGTTTGGCAAAAGTGCTTGTTTTTTTTTTTTTTTTTTTTTTACTGTTTTGCTTTGTTTCTAATACCTTTAACTCCATCAGTTATTATTTCAAATAACACATTTGAATATTATGAAATCGAGTGTTAAATGTTATCTTTAAATAATGATTGTATTTAGTCTTACTCTAGGCAGTACCTTAAGCCATACATATATATTTTTTTTTCATGTAGTTGATATGTTAGAATTCAACATAGCACAGTGAAAATGGCCAGTCTGCTTTATTAATTCTTGTTTGTATATCTTTTAAAATTTAACTTGTCTTCCTGCCTCACTAGATCCACAAGAAGGCACAGTGGTGGTTCTGTCAGCAGAGTCTCAGCAGCTTTTGGTCCAGCTTGTGTATTTTCTACCCAGTCTGCCTGCTGACTTGCTTTCTCGGTTAAGCTGCTGCTGTATTATGGGAAGACTCAGTGCAAATTTGGCTGCCATGCTTATCGGGATACTGCACATGAGGTAGCATGCTAAAGTGAGCTGTATTTCAAGTGTATAATCTTCTCCCTCACCCTTCCCCTGTCACTGGCAGTTTATGAACTGACTTTTTAAAATGCCGCCCCTCCCTTCATTTGCTCTTAAAACAGCAGTTAAAACTGTTGATGATACTGGGTAAGAGGAAGGTCACTGGGGCAAGACTGTTCCAGGTGGTTTGCTTAGCGGTTTGCATTGTCATGGTTGCAGTCACTAAGTCCATGGGCTGTAGTCCACCAGGCGCCTCTGCCCATGGGATTTTCCAGGCAAGGATACTGGAGTGGGTTGCTGTTTCTTTTTCCAGGGGATCCTCCTGACCCAGGGATTGAATCTTGTTCTGCTACACCACAGGTGGATTCTTTACCGCTGAACCATCAGGTAGAAACATACAGTGATTTGTGTAGGTGCATTGAAACAAGGGTTAAGATTATCAGAAGTGTGTAGCCATAGTAAGGATTCAGTGACGGATGAGAGTGCTGTGTTTTAAAACTTCTGGTGTTATGAAATTGTAATACAGGTCTTTCTTTTTGGAAGGGAGCTCAGTTCAATGTAGGTGGTGAAATAAAAGCTTGCGGACTCAGACAGGGAATCATTAAAATATCTGTGGGTGGGTAGGTGGGTGTGTGTGTGTGTGGCAAAATATACATAACCTAAAACTTCCCATTTTAACCAGTTTTAGGTATACAGTGAGAATTGTTTGGGGCATTAAGTACATTCACACTGTTGTGCGACTGCTACCACTATTCATCTCCAGCACTGTCATCGTTGCAGACTGAAACTCTGTACTGATTATTTCCCCTTCTCCCAGCCCTTGTTTACCACTATTTTGTCTTCATGATTTTGATATATTCATCTGTTAATGGATACTCGGTTGTTCTGCCTTTTGGCTGTTACAAATAATGCAGCTATAAACATTGGTGTGCAGACACCTGTTTGAATCCTTTTAATTCTTTTGGCTGTATACCCAGAAGTAGAATTGCTGAATCATATGTTAATTTTCTGTTTAATTTTTCAAGGAGCTACTTTCCAGAATGTGACTGTGGTGTTTTACTCTCAAAGGTCTTAAAACTAATAATGTTTCATGTTGCTAGTGTTCAAAGTATCCTTTAAAATGTAATGTTTGTATCAGGCATAGTACTTTCATATTCAGCCATTTGTTACTAATTGTGGCTCAAGGCCAGGGTCTGATACAGTTTTAGGCAGGAGTTGAATCTGGGCTGTAGCTGAAAAATTTAAAAACTAGCTTCTTTGTGGCTTCTTGTGCAGACCCTCTGCCCCAATTAAACAGGAGTGGCTCGCTTTATTAGTAGACTTTCTTTAGCTTTGTTTGCCAGTCTCTTCGTACCAGGATAAGACGTATGTTTGAATGTTGTCGCCCAAATTGTGCTTCATAACTGATAATTACTTTTTCCTTTTAGCAAAAGAGAGCTGTTTGCAATATGTTGTCTATATATGAAACCCCTCTTTGTCTAGTTCAGTACTAAATGCCAGGTCTTTAAGAAATACAATTTAACTTAAGTGGTTTTATGACTGTTAACTTCCAGTAGAGGGCACTCATTTCCCATGATAGAACTTGTGGAGGATCTGTTTTGGCATTCATTTAAAAGTGACTTTTGAACACCTCTTAAAATTAATTCTCTTTAGAACTTGTATTTAGTATCTTTTTTGGCATTAATTACGATTGACTTGTGCTCAATAACTTTGGTCAAGGATTTTTTCACAAGTCTTTTTTTACATTTTTTTGTGGGTTTGTGGTGAGTACTGAGAAAATATTAATTTACAAGTAATGGTAATAGAAGTTTATAATCATCAAAAGCAAGTTGTCATGTAGTTAAAAGTGTACCAAGTTAAACTTTGCCTTTTAGCATTTGCACAGAGTCTTAGTAGACTTGTCTTTCTGTAGATGTATTGTCCCTATACAAACTAATCTCTTTAAAAATTAAAACAAGATGGGGCCTTTTCAACTTTCCCAGGCCAGTGGTATTATCATTGCATCACTTTTCCTAGATTTAGAATTGAAGAATAATGTTCGGTTATTCTTAAAGAATGATGTTCTTCTAAGGAATACCGTTCCTTAGACATCACCTGGGTTATTTCACGTCTTTGGTTTTCCCCTCCGTCCTTGATGGTGACGGTAAACCAGCTAGCTTTCTCACTGTCTCCCACCTGCACTGTTCACCTGAGGCATCCCACTCCTCAGCTCCGTCTGTGCCAAGGACTGTTGGCAGGCTCCTTTTCCTGAAATATTCCTTCAATAATTTCTGATTCTCATCTGCTATATTAATTGGGCTCTGCGGTCTAGTTCACTCTGGGTGTTAGCGTTCTGACACTGTTGTTTCCAGCAGGGGAAGTTCATGGGAGAGCAGGTCACCACCAGACCATCTCCGTTTGTTCAGTGTGTGAAAAACCCATCACCTTAGAGTTGTTGGTGTTTAGTTTGTCTTAAAAACTGTACTTAGAATTGCTGTTCCTGCCTTTTTCACTATTCACTTAGAGGTTTTTTGAGTTTTTCCTCTCCATCTACCTGTGGTGTTCTGCTGACCGTTACTCTTCTTGCCCTCTCTGCCCCTAGTTCATTTACAGCTGGTTTGGGGAACATGAGACATGCATGTGGAAACGTAGTCTATGCTGTTAGATAAAAATACCAGAGAAGGGAGAAATTACTGAGAAATTCAGCCTGGTTTTGAAGCACGGTGAATATGTGAGCTGGCCTGCCAGGAGCAGGTCTGGTTTGCTTCTGTTGTCCAAGCATAATTGATATAGCATCCCTTCTAGTCTCAGAACTGTTCTGGTGTGGCCAGTATGTGTGGTCATTGTAGTTTTAAGGACAGAGTGATACATTGCTTGTCTTTTGTCCAAACTAGATTTTTAAATGGATTTGCTACTCTTTTTAGCCACTGGACAGCACAGTGTTCACTGGGTATAAGAGGATATTAGCTTCTTTTCTAATCACCCATTTTGTACTCATTTCCATTGAGCATCTCTGACTTTTTATAACCTCTTAGCTTGTGATATTCTCTCCCATAGCCCTTTAAGCAAAGAGAAGTCCTTTAAGTAGAAGTGATTCAGAAAAATGTTGCCATTATTTTTAACTCCCCAACTTTTAAGAATGTTAATAAATACAGTTGTTTCAGTGGTTAAAAAAAAAAAGTGCTTCTCATTGAATTAGAAACTCCTTATTTTGTCTTGACATTTATTCAGATTTCTATTATAAAAGTTTGTCCCCAAAAAAAAATTTGTCACAAAAAGCTATCCAAAAAGATAGCTTTTTGGATCTGATTATTCTCAGCTTTTTGTTTTTTTGCTGTATTCATGGCTGACATTTGCTGTATTCCTTCTTAGTCTTACCTTGAGGAGAGTTTTTAAAGGTATCACTGGAAACTGATCTCATAGCAGGAACCAGATAATCTTCATTTAATGAGAAGCTGCTTTATGTTTAGCTATTCCCTTAAGTCCACTACCAATACTTTAGCTGCAGTATTGTGACGTAGACTAGTTATAAAGCCTCGCAAATTATAGGAGTGCATAGTTATTGCAGAGTGGCTTTAAATTGAAGTATTCTTTACCTAGTTAAGATGCTTTGGTTTAGGTAGGAAGCAGGAGCTTGTTTAAACTTAGCTCATTCCTATAAACAAGGTAAGACTTTTTTTTTTTTTTAATGAAGATGAGGTAGTAAATACATAGCAGCTGAACCTACTACTGAAAAGCAGAACTTCACCTTGGCTCCTTGAAACTGAGTTTTGAGTGGTGTGGGAAAATTTTCCAGTTGTACCATATAAGTGGGCTGGTTATGCTTTTCAAGGAAACTTTACAAAAACATATGTTAGAAATTATATTTTCCATATTACGATACTTGAACCCCCTTACATGTAAAGATGATACATGCTACGGATTTTTGACTGAGCTCTTAAATTATACTTGTATTCCATAAAGAATAGTCATATATTCTGTGCTTTATTCCTGAGTCTTCAATTTGGTCACTTCTAGTACTAGGTCTCCATTGTTTATTGTAGATCATCATTTTCTGGATGGAAGTCTTCAGTGAAAGAATGGAATGGAAGTGATCAGTTAAACATCAGTAATGAGGACTATTTCAGCTTCTTATTTTCAACACTTACAGGTAACTGCCCTGATCCACCAAGTTAAGGAAAGGAAAAGAACCTAGTATGAAAATTCTCCTGAGATTTACTGTCTTACCTGTTTGGGTCTAAGTTTTGGACCTCACTGCATAGCTTAATAAGATGGGAAACAGAATATCCATTTTAAGCATGTTTAACATGTTCGGTGTGTTAGGAAAAACATCACATTTTAATTAGCCATATTTTGCTTTCCATTGATGTCAGAGAAAAATTAGTAAAATGAGTCTTGATGTGTTAGATTAGTAAGTATTATTACTGTTGTTTTAAATGATCATACTGTCTTTGGTAGTTTTGTTTTATAACTGGATGATAAAGATGACAGTGTTTGAAATTTTCTGAAGACTTAAAATTAAGAGACTTATTGAAATATGTTGTCAGAATCCAAAAAGAGCTTGAAAAGTTCTGATAAGGAGCTGAATGTAGCAAGATAAATATTATATAAAAGAAACAAGTAACAAGTAGACTTGTACATGTTTGTTTGATAGTTTTGGATGTATGCGTTTGAGATGGATGTGAGGGCTTTATGTTTTAATTAGTAGTACCTGTCAAAGGGTTTAGTGGTTTTAGGAAACTCATTAGGAATCAGCCAGGAGTGTGATATGGCTTCCCAACTAGATGATGGCTCTTTAGGGCATGTTCATGGAAGTACAGTGATCTGAAAACATCAAAGCAGGTAGCTAGGGTCAGACCACATTGTGCTCGTATTCTGATCATTCTAAGAGCTGTCTTTCAGGAGGGACTTGGGCAAGTTGTTTGTATAGGTCAGACTAGGTGTAATAGAGGTGGTAAGAGAATCAGAAATCTTATTATATGGAATAGGTAGAAGGAAGTACACAGTAATTGTTGAAGAAATAGACTTAGGGGGGATGGAATAGTTTTAAGACACTTGAAAGGCTATTATGTAAGAATACAGAGTTTGGTATATGTATGAAGGAGCATATTGTTTTTCTTGTTCATTTGCTTTTTTAAACCTGACATTAATTAGAATGATTATGTCTTTCACACTTATTTAAGTATAAAGGTGGCAAAGCCCTCAGTTTAAGGGATATAATATTGTTTCTTGATGTATTACACATTTGATTCAGGTCAAATCTTTGTGTACATAATTATATGAATTTTACTACATCGCTGGCATTTCATTTTTTAAAATAATACATAAAGTACAGAAATTCAGAGAAAATAGCTTGTTAGCTTGAAGAATTTAACTTGAAGATACATGTCTATTTTTTAAAAATTACTTAAGAATGTTACTTGCTTTGTGATTTATTTTAAATTGGATTTCTTTATACTCAAATTAGGGTTTTCAAAAGAGGAACTGACTTGGCTTCAGAGCCTTTGAGGAGTGCCCCATGTCATCCAGACGCAGCTTTCTCCCGTGCTACTTTACCTCACTGACTTGGATCAGTTTTCACACCATTGGGACATAACAGAGGTAATGGTCCATTTGGAAAGGCATGGAAGATTGTTAGAATTCAGTTCATCCACCGCCAATAGTTACTGTGTGCTAGCGTTGCCTTGTGTAAGATGTTTCTAGAGGTTGAGAGCAGTATAAAGCACAGTCCCTGTTCTGAAAGTGCGTGTGACCCTTGGATAGGCGATGTGGATTCCTGAAAGAAGAGTTTTCATAAAGTTATGCCACTAGAATAGAATAAATTAGCAGTTTGAATGATAGAGACACATTTATTTTCTTTTTGCCTAGTATAGGGTAAAAGGAAAAAGAGGAAAGACTTCATGGAAAAGGAAGAATTTTACGTAGATACTGAAGGATTAATAAGAGTTAAGTAGGATTTTGTATCCTTGAAGGTGGGTTTTTCTAAACAGAAATAATTATTTGGAAGCTCCTTTGGTTTTAAAGAATTAGTATGTAGTTTATCAAAGTTACATTTTAAACCCCAAATTTCCCTTAAATTTTAAAGTTCAACTTAACAAATCTTTTTAGATACATATAGTAAGTTTAGGGAATCATTTTAAAAGGAGACTTAAACTATATTGCATCCCTTTTACATACATATTTAAAACTTTAAAAAACTGTTTAAATAACTTAATATATTCACTATTTGGTAAGTAGTTCAGTTTTCAGACAAACCTTCACAAATGTTATGGTAAATCTTAAAACATTTAATAAACTTACAAGCATGGTACATATTAATATCTTAAGTTTCAGTACTATTTATAGTGAAATTCAAATTAAAATTACAAGTCTAGGTTAGCTGTTAATTCTGTTTTAAATTGAAATTATAGGGCTGATATTTTACGCTAATAGTCAGAATTGTTTTACGTTACAAATATATAAATATGTAAAGCATCATAAATACTGGTACTAAGGATTTGAGTCTGTAAGATATTTATATATTAGTTAATTTCTTTTATTTATTTCTTCAGTTTCTTTCCTTGCATTGAAAGGTACTTGCCCAGTAGAATTGTAGTTGTGTCATTCCAAATAATGTTGGTTGGAACCTTTCTTGCACATTCCGAGGTTGTGTTCTGTGCTAGCATTTTTTTTTTTTTTTTTAATGATTCATAAGGTTTTGGTTGGGGCACTGAAGTCCTTGGGAACTTCTTTCCTTGTAACTCGTAATTGCTCGGCCATAGCCTTTCCAAACAAAAGATAACCTTTGTAAGTGTTCTCAACAGGGTCGTCTCTAGAACCTGAATCTGTTTTATTGCTGTACCAATTGATTTTATTCAGCTGATCTATTGACGACTTCTTTCATTCTTTTCCAGAATACTCTTTACGTTCTTCCTGTATCTTAGGGCTACACCTTTTGTAGACATTTAACACATTTCTCTCATGGTTTTGTTTGACTGTGATCACAATACTTGGGTCATGCCAGGGACACTTTCTTCTCGGTATCACCTAGTGCCTAACTATGTTCATATATTGGCTTTCAAAAAATAGTGGATTAGAAACAATGAAAACTAAGGAGTTGGGTAACCAACCTGCATATTTAATATCTGGCATTTTATCTTAATCCATAGTACATGCAGAGAGTGAAGCCTTGCACACTGCTGGATTTGAAGGGTTGGGTTTAGTGTCAGTAAGTGTTCTGTAAGCTTGTTTCTGATGTTTTTAAACTACCTCATGCATGGATTGGGGAAAGCGTGGTATGGGGATTGATCAGTGGGCCCCAGATTCCAGACAGGGACTTGTTAAGTGTCTAGTTTGATAACTTGAACAACTCCAATAATCTCTCTCTGACAATTTTAATTTTTCTGAATCACGTCATCTGTGTAAAGACACAGATGTCGTGAAAATGTGATTGGTTATATTTCTGAGTGTACATTGGCAAGAACATGTATTAAACTTCAAGGATGCTGTCTTTGAAATGTTAAGACATAAATTAGGAAAAATCTGAAAGTTTCTTTCTTAGCTTTTGAAGTTAAATGAAGATTCCAGTTCTATTTTCGATAAAATTTGCCTTTAAGTTGGCCTTATCACATGAAATTATTTGAAATATATGTAGTTTTTGACAGCCTTAGTGTAAAAATTGATTTTTTATTATTATTTCATTTGAAAAAGTTACTAGTCAATGGCGTGAGTTTGCTTAGTTTGTTCTATCTGCTTAGTCTGAAGTGTTGTTTTTTTTTTTTTTTTTTTAATCGGACCTTTTTTTTTCTGAGTAGATTTTCTTCACAAAGTATACTTTATTTACTTACCTACTTAACACATTTAAGAATTTACTTATGTATATACGGCAGTATGAGGTCTTCACCATGTACAGGCTTTCTCCAGTTGCAGCAAGTGGGGATTACTATCTGGGGCTGCTCTTCAGCTGTGGGACGCGGGCCCCTCTCTGCGGCGGCTCCTCTTGTTGCAGAGCATGGGCTCGAGGGCTTCGTTAGTTCTGGCACACAGGCTTAGCTGCCCTGTGGAACCTCCCCAGACCAGGGATTGAACCTGTATCCCCTACTGGGTGGCATATTCTGGACCACTGGACCACTAGGAAAGTCCCACAGGACAGTGTAGAAGAACAGAAGGATAACAGTAAAAGTGTCCGTCCAGTCTCTGTCTGCCAGCCATCCATGTCCCTTCCTTAGTTTCTAAATGTATTCTTTTGGATAACTTCTGTGTCTTCACAAATGATTATATATATATTCTTTTGGCTTCTCCTTTTATAGACACAACATACTCTGATTTGGACCTTGCAGTTTTCATTTAGTATCTTCATGATCATTTCTTCCAAACACTGAAGGAAGAATTGTATGATCTTGCCATTAATGATGGAAATAGTAGTTAAAAGGGAAAAGGAATCTTTGGACAGAGATATCATTCCCAAATGGAAGTGTCTTTTCCAGAGCCAGTGCAAGGTTTTAAGGTTAATTTTAATTGTCATTTATAAAATTTTGAATGGTTTGAAAAGACTACTTTTTAACTAAATTCTGAAGAATAATAATAAAACATTACTCTAGTTTAAGAAATAGAACATTTTTCTTTGTTTTTGAAACCTCTGATTTTATTAACAGTTTTATGTGTGTGACATTTCTGTATAAAATTAGGTAGAAAATACTTCAGTGTAGAAATTAAGTGTACAAAATCTTGTTAAAATTTTTTATATTTTTAAAAAACTCTCAATTTCCACACTGTAGCAAACTGCCATGCCTGTTCTGGAGTTGTGCACTTATGAAGTCAGGATTCTGATGTACGCAAATTTCAGTTAACACTAGTTGCAAAAGTGAAGACTCCCTGTATATATGTATGTTTGTGTGTCTCTGTTTGTAATTTTGTTTACTTTTGTTTTGAAACAATCTCAGACTTGGAGAAAAATTACAATTGCAGTACAAAGAACTTCTCTTTTCTTAAACTGTTTGACAAAATGCCCATTGTCGATACTTTAGCATACAAGTAGACCGTGTTTTATTGTACCTGCAAATTCAGTTTTTGGAAACTGAAGTTCTGCGGCAGCCCTGCACTGAGGGTGTCCGTCATCTTTCCAGTAGCATTTGCACACTCTGGGTCTCTGTGTCAGTTTGGTGATTCTCGCAGTATTTCACACTTTTTCATTGTTATTTCTTAGAGTGAGCTGTGATCGGTGACTTTTGATAATACTGTTGTCATTGTTTCGGAGTTTGTAATTAATTGTAACCATGAACCGTGCCCACAGGAGATAGTGCAGTGATCTTAGTAAAATATGTGTGTTCTGACTGCCCCACCAGCCAGCCATTCCCTATCTCTCTCCTTCTCCTCAGGTCTCCCTATTCCCTGAGACTCAGCAGTATTGAAATTAGGGCAGTTAATAACCCTGCAGTGGCCTCTGAGTGTATGTGTGTTTGTCACTCAGTTGTATCCAACTCTTTGTGACCCCTGGATTGTAGCTCGCCAGGCTTCTCTGTCCATGGAGTTCTGCAGGTAAGAATACTGGAGTGGGTTGCCATTTCCCTCTCTGGGGGATCCTCCTGACCAAGGGATCAAACCCCAGCCTACTGCATTGGGTCAGATTCTTTACCATCTGTGTTCAAGTGAAAGGAAGAGTTGCGTATCTCTTACTTGAAACCAAAAGCTAGAAATGATTATGAGCTTAGTGAGGAAAGTGTGTTGACAGCCAAGATAGGCTGACAACTAGAACTCTGTGCTGGTTAGTCAAGTTGTGAGTGCAAAAGAAAAGTTCTTGAAAGTAAAAGGGCCATTTCGTGAACACAGGAATAATAAGAAAGTGAAACAACCTTATTGATGATGCGGAAAAAGTTTGAATGACCCTTAAGCCAAAGCCAAATCTTGAGCAAACCCTGATGATGATTTAGTCATTAAGTCGCATCTGACTCTCTGCAACCCCATGGACAGTGGCCTGCCAGGCTCCTATGTCTGTGGGATTCTCCGGACAAGAGTACTGGGAGTGGTTGGCATTTCCTTCTCCAGTGGATCTTCATGACACAGGGATTGAACCCGGGTCTCCCGCATTGAGGGCAGATTTACCGACTGAGCTACAAGGGAAGCCTTAAAACTCTCGTAAGTCTCTTCAGTTCTCTGAAGGCTGAGAGAGGTGAGGAAGCTGCAGAAGAGTTTGAAGGTAGCAGAGACTGATTCATGAGGCTTGAGGGAAGAAGCCATACCCCCAACCTTTGCTATTAATGCAAATCCAGCACGGGTAGGTTAGGTTGAGTTGAGAAGCAGTCTGGTTTGCAAGTGAACATGCCTCGTTTAGGGAGAGATCAATAGCCATACAGGGAGATATGATTAGAAAGAAGAAGAACATCATATGACGCATGGGACAGGGAAGGGCTGAGGCACTCCAGGGGGTTTGCACAGCCGGCGGGATGGGCGCCTGGGGCCCCGGCTGGTCTGCTCCTAAGCCCGCAGGAAGCTCTGGGGACCGCGGCACTGGGCTGAAGCCCCGCTCATCCGGAGCCACGTGACCCTGAGCAGCGAACGGGATGGTGGGGGGCGGGGGGTGGGAGGGCACAGAGTCGTCCTCCCCGCTCAAGCCAACCCCCTCCCCAACCCCCGCCAGAGCTCCCGCAGCCTCGCCAGGCCGCTCGGGGTCCGGGAAGCGCCCTGTGCCGGGCCAGGCGCGTGCTGGCCAGGGGTGGCGTAGGCTGGTCTCCCAGCTGCAGGGTCAGTCCCAGTTTTTCCCATCAGTTTCAACAGTGACGGTCACCCCACATTGTGAGTCGTCTAGATTTCTCACTGACACCCCTGTTAGGGAGTGGCTTTTTAGAGAGATAGGGAAGGTCACTTGGGGGATGTTAGTCATGAGAGAAAATAAGGGCTCAGGTGGGATTGCAGATGTCATCCAGGGGGTAAATAGAGACAGTTGTTGCTGGTACCAAGACATGAAGTTTTTTTTCCCCCTTTTCCCAAAAGGCCAAATTACGACCACATGGAGGCGCTGAGTAACAGCCCATAGCTCGGCTGGAAGGGTGGGCCTTTGATATTGATACCCTGGGATGAGTTGGACATACCCCCAACCTTTGTCATTAATGCAGATGCAGCCCGGGCTGCTTAGGTTGAGTTGAGAAGCAGTGTGGTTTGCAAGTGAACATGCCTCGTTTAGGGAGAGATCAATAGCCATACAGGGAGATATGATTAGAAAGAGGAAGAACATCATATGATGCATTTTACTTATCTGAGGCAGGATTGATGGGGTTCTGCATGAACAAGAGCCTGAGATCTTCAACAGGTTCACAGGAATAGCTGTCCTCTGGCTTTGGAGTCTCAGTTTCTGTCTCCCCCTCCTGTAGGCCATAGGGTTTTATTCTAGAATTGTGGACCCAGGCAGATAGACCTTCACTTTTACAGCAGTTGAAGTCACTAGAACAACCTGATATGGCCCTGTCCATTTCTCGGACAGCTGGTTTGGACTCCCTTTTTCTTGCCAGGTCTTTACTGATACTTGATCCCCTGGCTTTACCTGGGGATTTTTCAAGTCTTCCTGTGGTTTGTTCTCCATACCGTTGGAGTTCTTGCTGAAACCTTCCCAGGTCAATTATATGTTTTAAGAGTGTATTGGCATCCTTGTCAAGAAACAAATCAGAAGTTAAGAATGGTCGTCCATACATCATTTCATAAGGACTTAACAATAGTGGCCGTTTGGGGGATGTCCGTAGCCTCATGAGGGCTATGGGCAGCATATGTGTCCACTTATTATGTGTTTCTGACATAGCTTAGCCAGAGCCCTTTTAAGAGTCTGGTTGGCTCTCTCTACCTTTCCTGAAGCTTGAGGCCTCCAGGATGAGCGGAGCCGGTATTTTATGCCTAAGCATGCGGCTAGGTTCTGGGGTATTGTGGCTGTAAGTGAGGGCCCGATGTCACTCTGAAGTGACCGAGGCAGCCCAAACCTAGGCACTATCTCCTTCAGCAGAGCTTTACAGACTACTGTAGCTCTCTCAGTCTCAGTAGGGAACGCTTCGATCCATCCTGTGAATGTGTCAATAAAGACTAGCAAGTAAGAAAACCCTTGGGTCTTGGGCATGGCTCTAAATTCTACTTGCCAGTCCACTCCTGGGTATGATCCCCGATGATGGACAGGTGTAATTAGAGGAGGTCTGGTTTTTGGGTTATTTTTTAGACAGGTGTCACAATTTTGTGTGACCTGTTTAACAAACGTAGCTAACTGCGGATGGGAGAGAATAGGCTTAAGCAAGATTTCTAGATTATCTTTTCCAAAATTGGGGCTCTTATGTAAGGAGTTAGTAATGTTTTAAACCTGAGAATCAGGGAGTATTATTTGGGCCTGATCAGGCTGAAACCACCCATGTGACCCAATCTCCCAGCCCCTCTCAGCATATCGGGAATGTCCCCCTGGGGTAAAATCTGGAGTCAGGGTTTCCTTGGGGAAAAGGGGGCAGATAGCAGTGGCAGAGGTAGCTTCCCCGGCAGCTCGTCCTGCCTCTTGATCAGCTTTCCTATTTCCCTGAGCCTCTCTTTCTTGACCCTTTTGGTGACTCTTGCAGTGGATGACAGCTAATTTTGCAGGAAGTTTGACTGCCTCCAGGAGCCTGAGAATGAGATCTTTGTGTTTAATAGCAGAGCTTCGGGCACTGAGCATCCCTCTTTCTTTCCAAATTGCTGCACGGGCATGCAGAATGAGGAAAGCATACTTAGGGTCCATGCACACATTAATCATCTTTCCTTCTCCTAACTCCAAAGCTCTTGTCAGGGCAAAAAGTTCAGCTTTCTGGGCTGAGGTGTCTGGGGGAAGAGACCCACTTTCCTTAGTTTCTTCCAGGCTCACTACAGCATATCCTACTTTCCTCTCTCCCTTTTCTACAAAACTGCTGCCATCTGTGTGCCAGTTTTCCTCTGGGTCAGAAAAAGGTGTCTCTGATAGGTCCCGGCGAGAAGAGTATAACTCGTCTGTGATTTGTATGCATTGGTGATCCAGAGGGGAGGTAGGGCGATCTGGCAGTAAGGTTGCTGGATTTAAAGTCTGGCAAACCCTCAACTTTATTTCTGGAGTGTCAAGGAGGAGGGGTTGGTATTGGGTGATCCTTCCCCCTGTCATCCACCTGTCCCCTTTCGTTTCCAAGACTGCTTGCACCCGGTGAGGCGTATACACTGTGGTGGGCTGACCCAGGGTCAGCGTAGATGCCTCCTTAACCATAAGAGCGGTGACTGCTACTGCCCGGAGGCAAGTGGGCCACCCTCTGGCCACCTCATCTAGTTATTTTGAGAGATAAGCCACAGGTTGTAATACGGGCCCCATCATCTGCTCTAACAACCCAAGAGCAGTTCCTGTCCTTCCAGAAACATAGAGTCTAAAAGGCTTCTCCAGGTTTGGGAGGCCTAAAGCTGGGGCTGTAGTGATGGACTCTTTTAGGGCATTAAAGGCCACCTTGCAGGTCTCATGCCAGTCGAGTGGCTCTTCCTCTTTCCCCCTTAAATTTTCATATAGGGGTCTGGCCAGATTGCCATAATTAGGAATCCAGATCCTGCAAAACACGGTCCTTCCTAAAAATCCCCTAAGCTGTTGTTTTGTTTGGGGGTACGGGGTATTTAAGATGAGGGATCTCCCCTCGGGGTCAGGAATTCTTTTTCTCTCCGTAATTAGAAATCCAAGGTATTTTACTTGGGTTAAGCTAATCTGAGCCTACTTGGGCGATACACGTTAACCCTTTTCATACAGGAAAGTTAGCGTTTTAAATAGTGTCCATTTGAGAGCTGGTAAAATCTGACCTAGCTATGAGCAAGTCATCCACATACTGTATTAGACTACTGT